>NC_135958.1:6734511-6946629 GCF_053455715.1 Rhinoraja longicauda | reverse complement strand
GAGGAAGGGGAGAGAGGAAGGGTAGAGAGGAGGGGGGAGAGAGGAGGGGGGAGAGAGGAAGGGGAAAGAGGAGGAGGAGAGGAGGGGGAGAGGAGGGGGAGAGAGGAGGGGGGAGAGAGGAGGGGGAGAGAGGAGGGGGAGAGAGGAGGGGGAGAGAGGAGGGGGAGAGAGGGGGGAGAGAGGAGGGGAGAGAGGCGGGGGAGAGAGGGGGGGAGAGGGGGGGAGAGAGTGGGGGAGAGAGGGGGGGAGAGAGGAGGGGAGAGAGGGGGGAGAGAGGAGGGGGGGTGAGGGGAGAGGGGAGAGAGGGGGAGAGAGGGGGAGAGAGGGGGGAGAGAGGGGGAGAGAGGGGGGAGAGAGGGGGAGAGAGGGGGGAGAGAGGGGGAGAGAGGGGGAGAGAGGGGGAGAGAGGGGGGGGAAAGGGGGGAGAGAGGGGGAGAGAGGAGGGGGAGAGAGGAGGGGGAGAGAGGAGGGGGAGAGAGGAGGGGGGAGAGAGGAAAGGGAGAGAGGAAGGGGAGAGAGGAGGGGGGAGAGAGGAAGGGGAGAGAGGAAGGGGAGAGAGGAGGGGGGAGAGAGGAGGGGGGAGAGAGGAAGGGGAAAGAGGAGGAGGAGAGGAGGGGAGAGGAGGGGGAGAGAGGAGGGGGAGAGAGGAGGGGGAGAGAGGAGGGGGAGAGGGTGGGGAGAGAGGGGGGGAGAGAGGAGGGGGAGAGGGAAGGGGGGAGAGAGGGGGGAGAGAGGAGGGGAGAGAGGAGGGGAGAGAGGAGGGGGAGAGTGGAGGGGGAGAGGAGGGGGAGAGAGGAGGGGGAGAGAGGAGGGGGGAGAGAGGAAGGGGGAGAGAGGAGGGGGAGAGAGGAGGGGGAGAGAGGAGGGGGGAGAGAGGAGGAGGGGAGAGGGTGGGGAGAGAGGGGGGAGAGAGGAGGGGAGAGAGGAGGGGAGAGAGGAGGGGGAGAGAGGAGGGGGAGAGAGGAGGGGGAGAGAGGGAGGGGGAGAGAGGAGGGGAGAGAGGCGGGGGAGAGAGGGGGGGAGAGGGGGGGGAGAGAGTGGGGGAGAGAGGGGGGAGAGAGGAGGGGAGAGAGGGGGGAGAGAGGAGGGGGGTGAGGAGGGGAGAGAGGGGGGAGAGAGGGGGAGAGAGGGGGGAGAGAGGGGGAGAGAGGGGGGAGAGAGGGGGGGTGAAGGGGGGAGAGAGGGGGGAGAGAGGGGGAGAGGAGGGGGAGAGAAGAGGGGGAGAGAGGAGAGGGAGAGAGGGGTGGAGAGAGGAGGGGGAGAGAGGAGGGGAGAGAGAGGAGGGGGAGAGAGGAGGGGGGAGAGAGGAGGGGGAGAGAGGGGAGAGAGGGGGGAGAGAGGGGGGGAGAGAGGAGGGGGAGAAAGGATGGGGTGAGAGGGGGAGGGAGAGGAGGGGGAGAGAGGAGGGGGGAGAGGGGGAGAGAGAGGGGGGGAGAGAGGAGGGGGAGAGAGGAGGGGGAGAGAGGAGGGGGAGAGAGGAGGGGGAGAGGAGGGGGAGAGAGGAGGGGGAGAGAGGGGGGAGAGAGGAGGGGGGAGAGAGGGGGAGAGGGGGGGAGAGAGAGGAGGGGGAGAGAGGAGGGGGAGAGAGAGGAGGGGGAGAGAGGAGGGGGAGAGAGGGGGGGATGCAAGGGTTATTGAAGTGGGCTTGCACAGGCAGCACAGTGCCCAGACTCCTCGCGGCACTGCAGTTATGACAGCACCAATACTAGAGGATACCAGGACGAAGGTCAGCTTCCAGACAAATGAAGATGAAGTGAAATCTTTAACCAACCATCAAAGAAATTGAGCTATGTCAGACGGGCAGTCAGTCAAAAGCAAGAGCAGTCAGGAACACTGCAACAGATAACGCACACTGTGCCATACTTTCACCTGCTCCCATATGACCGGCAAACTGACTGGATTAATATTCAGCTTTGTCGGAGAGGGGAATCCTATGTGCCCTGTGTGTTATTTCCCAGCCCAGATGGGAGGGAAATGGAGTTGATTTATTCTGCATCCTTGTTCGAGATAGATATTTCACACATATCTCCGACAATTTCTCTGAACACATGCTCCAAATAGCACTTAAGTGGATTGCAAAAACAGCACATGCAGACACCACAATACACGCATTTGCTTTAAGAATGTTTTTTTTTTCTTTTTCTGGGGCTCTATTTTAAAAGCTGTCTGCCACTATTCAGCGATCAAATTTAATTCCCGTTTTATAGCGGCGGTGACAGGCGGCATATGTGCACTGAGAAAGATGGCTTTACCATGGAAATGTTACCTCAGGGTGCTATTTAAACAAGTGCACAGGCAGAAGCTGAACCAAGCATGGAGGCGCAGCAGGTAGAGTTGCTGCCTTACAGCGCTTACAGCGCCAGAGGCCCGGGGCCGATCCTGACTACGGGCGCTGTCCGCACGGAGTTTGTACGCTCTCCCCGTCACTTGCGCGGGGGGTTTCCCCGGGCGCTCCGGTTCCCTCCCACGCTCCAAAGACGTGCAGGTTTGTAGGTTAATTGGCTTTGGTAAAAATTGTAAACTACCCCCCAGTGTTTGTGGAATTCTCTGCCTCAGAAGGCAGTGGAGGCCAATTCTCCGAATGCATTTAAGAGAGAGCTGGATAGAGCTCTTAAGGATAGCGGAGTCAGGGGGGTAATGGTGAGAAGGCAAGTCTTTCTCTCCTTTACTGGTTTTACCTTTTTAAGCAACCTGTCTCTCAATCATCTCCAGACAAGCCAAGTCAGTGAGGAATCCCCTGTGTAAATACCCAGTGCTCAGTATTTTGTCGCAAGGCCTAACTGAAATTGGAAGCCTCGCAGTAGTTGGAACCCTTATATTTTTTGGCAGGTTGAATGCTTCCACAACTTGTGTCTGGCCTGAGCTACTTGCTGTTCAGTGTCTCGAGAAACTCCCATGCATGGGGTCTTCTGAATACCGAAGACACGAAGAAATGCAGATACTGGTTGACAAAAGAAAACACAAAATGCTGGAGCAACTCAGAGGGTCGGGCAGCATCTCTGATGAACTTAAAGGGTCCCGACCTGAAACATCACCTGTCCATGTGTAAGGAGTCCAATATTTTAGGCATTTTTCTTGATGATTTTTGATGGCTTTGATTTTTGATGATTTTTCTAGATGCAGCCTTATGTTAAAGGACACAAAGTGTTTAGTTTAGTTTAGTTGAGCGATACAGGCCCTTCGGCCCACCGAGTCCGCACCGACCAGCGATCGCCGCACATTAACACTATGCTACACACACACAAGGGACAATTTACATTTATGCCAAGCCAATCAACCCACAAACCCACACGTCTTTGGAGTGTGGGTGGAAACCGAAGATCTGGGAGAAAACCCACGCAGGTCACGGGGGAGAACGTACAAACTCCGGACGGGCAGTACCCGTGGTCGGATCGAACCCGGGTCTCCGGCGCTGCAAGCACTTTAAGGCGGCAACTCTACCGCCGCGCCACCGTGCTGCTCCAAGTGCTGTGGTAACTCAACAGGTCAGGCAGGATCGCTGGAGAGAAAGGATGGGGAGACGTTTCTGGTCGGCACCCTTCTTCAGACTGAGAAGTGGCTCACTTTCATTTTCAGTCTGAAGAAGGGTTCCGACCCGAAATGTCACCTATCCATATTCCCCCAGTGATGCTGCCTGGCCCACTGTGTTACTCCAGCACTTTGTGGGGTTTTTTCAGCTTAATACTGAAACCTTCTGGAACCAATGCAAGATAGGCCAAATCAGCATTCCTTTGCACCACCTTATCACATGAATCTTTGAAAAAAATAAGTGTGATGTAAATGTAATTCAAATCATGTGCTATAAAATGCTGAGTCATAGAAACATAGACAATAGGTGCAGGAGTAGGCCATTCGGCCCTTCGAGCCTGCACCGCCATTCAATATGATCATGGCTAATCATCCAACTCAGTATCCCGTACCTGCCTTCTCTCCATACCCCCTGATCCCTTTAGCCACAAGGGCCACATCTAACTCCCTCTTTAATATAGCCAATGAACTGGCCTCAACTACCTTCTGAGGCAGAGAATTCCACAGATTCACAACTCTCTGACTGAAAAAGTTTTTCCTCATCCTCGTTCTAAATGGCCTACCCCTTATTCTTAAACGGTGGCCCCTTGTTCTGGACTCCCCCAACATTGGGAACATGTTTCCTGCCTCTAACATGTCCAACCCCTTAATAATCTTATACGTTTCGATAAGATCCCCTCTCATCCTTCTAAATTCCAGTGTATACAAGCCTAGCAGCTCCAATCTTTCAACATATGACAGTCCCGCCATTCCGGGAATTAACCTAGTAAACCTACGCTGCACGCCCTCAATAGCAAGAATATCCTTCCTCAAATTTGGAGACCAAAACTGAGCACAATACTCCAGGTGTGGCCTGATATTTTAGTAGGCAAAACCCACCATCCGCTATGCCTCTCGCAGTGTAATCAGTGTTTTGGGGGAACAGTATGTGTGATGATACCGTTAAAATGCAGAATATATCTCATCTATTAATTCACTGATTTTTTTTCTTTTTCTTTATAAATGATTATGCACATTTCTGCCTACTAAAATGGCGCCATGACATACTACGGTTTTTAGGGGTCGAGTGGTCTATCTTGTTCTGCTCTATTATCATTGAACAAGAGGGACCTGGCAAGGATACTTTGCAACTTTGTAAGCGCCCTTTATGTTGGTCCTCTCCAGAACCAGGGGCCACAGTTTAAGAATAAGGGGTCGGCCATTTAGAACGGAGATGAGGAAAAACATTTTCACCCAGAGAGTTGTGAATCTGTGGAATTCTCTGCCTCAGAAGGCAGTGGAGGACAATTCTCTGGATGCGTTCAAGAGAGAGTTAGATAGAGCTCTTAAGGATAGTGGAGTCAGGGGGTATGGGGAGAAGGCAGGAATGGGGTACTGATTGTGGATGATCACATTAAATGGCGGTGGTGGCTCGAAGGGCCGAATAGCCTACTCCTGCACCTATTGTCTATTGTCTCGACCATTTGCATACTTTGGGCATGCGAGCAAAGAATTTCACCATGACCCTGTCACACATGACAATAAAGTGTTCATTTGTTCTTTCAACATTGTTTTGCTTTTCTAGGATGCCCCACTGAGTTTTTCCAGCATTTAGTGAGTCCCAGTCATATTCACTAAAGATTGGAAAAATTCATACAAAATTAACACCCAGAATCAAGTGAACCAGTATATATATTTAAAAATATATATGCTGGTTTAAAATAGCTAATTTAGTCTCCACCTATAACACTGGATTCGCGCTCAAGTTGAAAATGTAAACTTTTATTGTTACACGTGAATGCAGCTTAAAGTTATGTTTATTTTCTTTTGCGCATAAACAGTAGCAGGCAAATAGACACACGATGCTGGAGTAACTCAGCGGGACAGGCAGCACCTCTTCTGAAGAAGGGTCTCGGCCTGAAACATCACCCATCCCTTCTCTCCAGAGATGCTGCCTGTCCCGCTGAATTACTCCAGCATTTTGTGTCTATCTTCGGTGTAAACCAGCATCTGCAGTTCCTTCATACAACAGCAGCAGGCACACGGATAGGACAGGTTGCGAGAGAGACGGGCCAAACGCGGGCAGGTGGGACTAGTGTAGATGGGGCTTGTTGCCGGTCGGAGTGGGCAAGTTGAGCCGAAGGGCCTGATGTTTTAAAATACATCAGATGTTGTTTAATTTACCAGTGCAACCTCAAATAGAGCAATAATCTTTCCAAATCGCTGCCGGTTGTTTGAGTTCAAATTCCTCAGGTCGTCGAGGTGCCCGCTCAGAAGACCCAAGAGCTTGGTCGGAGGAACCCACCCGTAGGTTCGTGTGACGGTAGGAAACATACGATCGTCGGTCGGTCGGCGTAACCGGGAGGGAGACGACGGACGTGAGGAGCAAGGGCCGGAGGGAGGGTAAACCTGGAGTAATGCCTCCAGAACCTTCTAGCTCGCCTGCAGGAAGGGACCCCTGGGGAGAGGGGAGAAAGGGGATAGGGAGGGGGAGAGGGAGGGGGAGGGGGAGGGGGAGGGGGAGGGGGAGGGGGAGGGGGAGGGGGAGGGGGAGGGGGAGGGGGAGGGGGAGGGGGAAGGGGAGGGGGGAGGGGGAGGGGGAGGGGGAGGGGGAGGGGGAGGGGGAGGGGGAGGGGGAGGGGGAGGGGGAGGGGGAGGGGGAGGGGGAGGGGGGTTCACAGGAACAGCTCCAGTACATCGAGCGCGCGGGCCGACCGAACTGTGGACTTGGAAAATGGCGCCAAAAATGTTGGCGTCTGCATGTGTAATATATGCAAAAAGAATTTGACTGTGCAGTTGCACACGTGACAAATGAAGCTCCGTGGAACCATTGGTCATCTTGGATAAAACGCAATAGATTATGTTGACAATACCAAATTCAGTTGCCTTTAATAAGAGTGCACCATATTTCCATATTTTGGTGGTGGCAGGTTCGTATTGCAGACCTCTCTGTGCTGTTTCAAGATTTCATGATTTTACCTTAGTCAATCAATACAAATAATCACAGGCACATGAATTGATCTGTAACCTGACTCATCTAATTTTGATTGTCGCTTTTTACACCAGAGCAGAAATTCTGTAGTTCACTCTTGGTCATTAGAGCCTTACAATGTGGAAATAAGCCCTTCAGCCCAACTTGCCCATACCGCCCAACGTGTCCCATCTACACTAGAGCCACCTGCCTGCGTTTGGCCCATATCCCTCTAAACCTGTCCTATCCGTGAACCTGTCTAAATCTCATTTACATAATGCAGGCATGATAATGCACCATATTCTGTTTACAAAACACAATTCATTGATTTCAAAGGAGTGCACCTGAGAGCCAGAATCCTTACCTGAAGCGTCCTTGACCCATTTCTCTGGATAGATGCTGCCCAACTTCTCAATTCAAGAATCCCATGAGTGAAGCAAAATGCAAAGTGGAGGAACAGCACCTCGTATTTTGCGTGGGTAACTTTCAACCCAACATTGAATTCTCCAATTTAAAGTAACTTCATCACATACTCCCCTCCACTCCCCCTTCCCACCCAATGCTTTCCCTCCTCTCGAACCATTTTACCAGTTCCATAGTTCTCCACGTTGTTTCTCTCTGAAGATCACACCTTCCTTAGCCAACAGTGGACCTATCAGGCATCGCCCTGCCCTAGGTCATTTGTGGCCGGCCTTGATCCTGGTTCTGGTCTTTTCTTGCCTCTAGCTCTTCATCTCCCCCCCCCTCCCCCCCCCCCCCCCCCCCCTATTTTCAGTCTGAGGAAGGGCCCCGATCCAAAATGTCACCCATCCTTTTTCTCCGGAGATGCTGCCTGACCCTCTGAGTTACTCCAGCACTTTGTGTCTATCTACGAAATCCTCCAGTAGTTTGTTTATTGTTCAAGATCAAACCACCGGGTGGCGCCAGCAATGGCTGCCTCGCCAACAGTTTGTCTGTTCCTTCCTTCTTTGTTGTTATTTTAGTATGTGTTAAATGTATGTTTTTTAGTGCTCTTTAGCTTGTTTTATGTGGGGGGTGGGGGTGGGGGTTGGAGGAAACATTTTCTAATCTCTTACCTCGACGGAGATATGATTTTTTTCTGTTTCATATATCCGTCCACACTTGCGGTCTGACATCGAGGAGTTGGCGGCATTTGCTGGAGACCGGCTTCGAGAGCTCCACCACGGGAGCCTGCGGACTTATCACGGAGCTCGCAAACTTTTTGTATCAGAAAATAACTGCAGATGCTGGTACAAATCGAAGGTATTTATTCACAAAATGCTGGAGAAACTCAGCAGGTCAGGCAGCATCCCAGGAGAGAAGGAATGGGCGACGTTTCGGGTCGAGACCCTTCTTCAGACTGGTTCACAAAATGCTGGAGTAACTCAGCAGGTCAGGCAGCATCTCGGGAGAGAAGGAATGGGCGACGTTTCGGGTCGAGACCCTTCAAGGGTCTCGACCCGAAACGTCGCCCATTCCTTCTCTCCCGAGATGCTGCCTGACCCGCATCTCGGGAGAACATGGATAGGTGACGACCGCCTCTGGTCCTCGTCTCTCCCAAAATTAAAGGACGACGTTGCCCAGATTTATACCAGGCGCCTTTGTTGCGATCTCTATGTTTGTTCCAACTAAATGCACAATAACACCATCCAAAATCTCTTGCTTCTTTGCAATAAAATTCCTCAAAACTATCATGTTGAAATGTGAAGTATCTAAACAGATGGCAGCCAGTCTTTCTTCTGAAATCAGTAGGTCCCTCCGAGAAAATCCTATCGAGCCACAAAAGAGCTTGGCACATTTTTTTTTCTCATTTTTTTTTAAAGTTTGGTAAAATAAAGCAGCAAACGAGTTGTGAAAATGTTCTTAGGCTCTTTATAATGTCACAGTCTGTTGGTGGAGACTTTTGTTGAATTATTCAGGGTTAAATCACACACATTTTTGCAGATGGAAAATTGGCTGGTGTACAGCATCATGTTGCAGATTGCTTAACAAAGCCCCCGAGCTGTTACAGCTGTTTTACTTTGTTGGAGATCACAAGGCACGTTGCAGGATATATATACACCATAAAACAAAACCTTCAACACAGGAGAGTCAGTCAGGAGCGACCATCTATTTCTTTGATGACCCTCGGACTATCCTTGATCAGATTTTTGCTGGCTTTACCTTGCACTAAATGTCATTCCCTTATCATCTCTCTACACACTGTAAATGGATCGATTGTATATCGATCATGCGTCGAATTTAATTGAAGATAGACACAAAATGCTGGAGTAACTCAGCGGGGCAGGCAGCATCTCTGGAGAGAAGGAATGGGTGGCGTTTTGGGTCGAGACCCTTCTTCGGACACAAGGAAGGGCAAGGTGTGAAAACGAGACATCAAAAGAGATATAGTTCAAGGAAAACGTAGAATAGATCATTGTTAACTTGGAGAATGTGACAACAAAGCGCACAGAGATAACATGTAATCGGGGACAGTCAGACTGGTCGGAGAACTGGGAAGGGGAGGGATGGAGAGAGAGGGAAAGCAAGGGTTACGAAGTTAGGGAAGTCATTGTTCACACCACTGTGTTGTAAGCTGCCCAAGCAAAATATGAGGTGCTGTTCCTCCAATTTGCGCTGGGCCTCACTCTGACAGTGGAGGAGGCCCAGGACAGAAAGGCCAGTGTGGGAATGGGAGGTGGAGTTAAAGTGTTTAGCAATGGGAGATCAGGTAGGTTTAGGTGGACTGGGCGGACACCTCTAACTTCATCTTTACCTTTCTTCTCCACAGCCCAACAACCCCACATGAAGCATATTGGGTTCACTACCACTGGTTGAAGTCTGAGATCTGACAACCCATTCCTCAATATGGCTAGATGGACACAAAAAGCTGGAGTCACTCAGCGGGTCAGACAGCATCTCTGGAGAAAAATAATAGGTGGCGTTTCTGGTCGAGACCCCCTTCTTCAGATGTGGGTACACGGATGGGATGGGTTTGGAGGGATGTGAGCCAAACGCGGGCAGGTGGGACTAGTGTAGATAGGGCATGTCGGTTGGCATGGGCAAGTTGGGCTGAAGTGCCTGTTTCCACGCTATATGTACCACACAAGGTGAGTCAGAAAGGTAAGATACGGACTGAGTCTAGGTGTACAGAACTCCTGAACTTGCATTTTAAATCCATTGCAATCTGCAGATGGTACAGCTTATTTTCCGAATTATGACTTCAACTCACTTATTTAGAAAACATTGATTGCAGTTATTTTAATATGAGCAGATACATTACTGCCAAATTATTTGTTTAACTTTTCCAAATATATGGAAGCATTGGTGTTGGAATCATTTTTAATGAAATGATTTCTTATTTAGCTGTTGATTAGCCTTGTCACGCATTCAATAACAGGAAAGGGTTGTTGGAAAAAATGTTTTACAGGACTTTGGTTCAGTTGCATTAGGAGTATTGAATGGATAGGTTAACTAACCTATGATGAGCGTTTGTCGGCATTGGGCCTGTACTCGCTGGAGTTTAGAAGAATGAGGGGGGACCTCATTGAAACGTACAGAATAGTGAAAGGCTTGGATAGAGTGGATGTGGAGAGGATGTTTCCACTGGTGGGAGAGTTTAGGACCAGAGGTCATAGCTTCAGAATTAAAGGGCGTTCTTTTAGATTTTTTTAGATGTTTAGATTTAGAGATACAGCGCAGAAACAGGCCCTTCGGCCCACCGGGTCCGTGCCGCCCAGCGATCCCCGCACACTAACACTATCCTACACCCACTAGGAACAATTTTTACATTTGCCCAGCCAATTAACCTACATACCTGTACGTGTTTGGAGTGTGGGAGGAAACCGAAGATCTCGGAGAAAACACACGCAGGTCACGGGGAGAACGTACAAATTCCGTACAGACGGCGCCCGTAGTCAGGATCGAACCTGAGTCTCCGGCGCTGCATTCGCTGTAAGGCAGCAACTCTACCGCTGCGCCACCGTACCGCCCTGGAAGGAGATGAGGAGGAATTTATTTAGTCAGAGGGATTCTTTGCCACAGAAGGCTGTGGAGGCCAAGTTAGTGGATATTTTTAAGGCAGAGATTGACAGATTCTTGATTAGTATGGGTGTCAGAGGTTATGGGGAGAAGGCAGGAGAATGGGGTTAGGAGGGAGAGATAGATCAGCCATGATTGAATGGCAGAGTAGACTTGATGGGCCGAATGGCCTAATTCTACTCATATCACTGATGACCTATTGGGTGCAGTTCTGGTCACCCCTTGCCGGCAAGGCATGGGGGTGTCTTTGGAAAGATTGCAGAGGAGGTTTGCCAGAATGCTGCCTGCAACAGAGGGGGATTAGCTTTAAGGAGAGGTTGGACTGACTCGGATTGTTTCCTCTGGAATGCCAGAGGGAGAGGGGAGACCTGACAGAAGCAAGTAAAATTATGGGAGGGTTGGATGGGATAGACAGTCAGAACCTTTTTACTCCCAAGGTTGGAATAGCAAGAGACGAGCAGGCAGAGCTTTAAGATGCGAAGTGCCAAGTCTAAAGGAGATGTGGGGGCGAACAATATATATTTTTTTACACACAGAGAGTGTTGGGCGCCTGCAACACTTCGCCAAGGGTGGGGGTGGTGGCATAAAAGAGGGCTTTAGATGGACGAAAGATAGGCACAAAATACCGGAGCAACTCAGCGGGACAGGCAGCATCTCTGGAGAGAAGGAATGGGTGATGTATCAGGACAATAGACAATAGACAATAGGTGCAGGAGGAGGCCATTCGGCCCTTCGAGCCAGCACCGCCATTCAATGTGATCATGGCTGATCATTCTCAATCAGTACCCCGTTCCTGCCTTCTCCCCATACCCCCTGACTCCGCTATCCTTAAGAGCTCTATCTAGCTCTCTCTTGAATGCATTCAGAGAATTGGCCTCCACTGCCTTCTGAGGCAGAGAATTCCACAGATTCACAACTCTCTGACTGAAAAGGTTTTTCCTCAACTCAGTTCTAAATGGCCTACCCCTTATTCTTAAACTGTGGCCCCTGGTTCTGGACTCCCCCAACATTGGGAACATGTTTCCTGCCAACATTGGGACCCGAACATCTCGACCCGAAACATCACCCATTCCTTCCATCCTGAGGTGCTACATGCCCCGCTGAGTTCCTCCAGCACTTTGTGTCTCTCAGTGCAAAATAGTTTCCATCTGACAATAACGTGTGGCAGCGCCTAACGGCTGCAGCTCGCTGGCAGTCTATTTTTTCCTTTGTTTTTGTTGTGTGTCGGTGTTGGGATGGTTTTTGTTTTTGTTTTTTGGCTGTGTATGTGTGGGGGGTGTGGGGGGGGGCGTGGGGTGGGGTGGGGGTGGTGGGGTGGGGTGGGGGTGGTGGGGTGGGGTGGGGGAAACCTTTCTTTTTTAGGTCTCTTCCTCACGGCGCGGGGTGTGGCTCGGCCGCGGGGCCTTCCATCGCCCGCGGGGCCTTCCATCGCCTGCTGGACTTAACAGTGCCCGGTGCGGCTCGGCCGCGGGACTTTACATCGCCCGGCGCGGCTCGGCCGCGGGACCTAACATCGCACGGCGCGGCTCGGCCGCGGGACTTTACATCGCACGGCTCGGCCGCGGGACTTTTCGGCTCCCGGTGCGGCTCGGCCGTGGGGACTCCCATCCCCTTGCGGGGACTGTGCGGGTCGGTCGGGGACGAGCTGTCTGTCCGTGGGCGTGGGGAAGAGAGTGGAAGTTTTGTTGCCTCCATCACAGTGAAGGGGTGTTTGGTGTTTGGAGTCACTGTGTTGGACGTTTGTGTTGGGGTCATGTGTCTTGTGTTCTTTTTTTTTGTGTGACTGCTAATGTAATTTCGTTCGGTACCTTGGTACCGAATGCCAAATAAAGCTCTGTATTCTGTATTCTGTAAAACACTCTTGACTAATTCTCCTATCTGTGACAATCAAGGGACCTCGATGAACAAAACTCCAAACAATACTTGCACCTGGATCAGGACATGCCTCTTAGTTTAATGTTTAGTTTAGTTTAGAGATACAGTGAGGAAACTGCCCCTTCGGCCCATCGAGTCCGCACTGACCAGCGATCCCTGCACACTAGCACTATCCTACACACACACACACACACACACACACACACACACACACACACACACACACACACACACACACACACACACACACACACACTTGGGACAAGTTTCTTTTTTTTTCTCTAGCAAGCCAATTAACCTACAAACCTGTACATCTTTGGAAACCGGAGATCTCGGAGAAAACCCACGCAGGACACGGGAAGAACGTACAAACTCCGTACAGACAAACACCTGTAGTCAGGATCCAACCCAGGTCTCTGGCGCTGTAAGGCAGCAACTCTACCACTGCCACCACCAGCCTCTCTACAGAAATAGGGGGTAAAAAGACAAAAAATCGCAGAAACCCAGCAGCCTCTAATACCTACTGAACAAAATCCAAATGTTGAAGACACTCCATGGCAAATATCTCCCACGGTGAGAGAGGAAAGTGTTGATCTAATTCATTGGCGAAAGTATCATCCATTTGTAACCTTGCTAACTGTAAACAACATCAAGTCAGGGCAGCTGAGCCCATTGAGCATTGATACCGGAGCTGAAGGTCATCTTTCCACTGTAAACATATTAAAAACCACTAATGGGATTAAATGTGTGTGGCCTGTTTAACTGGAGTGAGCACGTTCGATGACTCCATGATATAAACATCAATCTGTTTTGTGGTCGGTAAGCGAGGAGCCTCAAAATGACGAGTGAGTTTGTGAATAATTGATAAAATATTAAGCAGCAAAGTCTGGACTGCAAAGTTGCATTGCAGACAGGCAGATACCTGTAAATATCCCCCCCACACCCGCCCCCTCAGGGAAAGAGTGTTTAATTCACTGCAAATATTTAACAGACTGTTATAAACAAGACATCCACGATATGAAAATTAAAGTCCGAGGAAAACGTAATATTTAGCATTACTGCAAATCTGACCAAAAATATGTTGTGGCCATGTAAATACATATACTAAGTGCTTCCTTTGCAATAACTCTATCAAATCTTCTGATTTCGGTAACTGAGGTTGATATTAGTTACCATACAAGTCAAAGTTACCAGCTGGGAAAAAAAGTGTCAATTGATTTTACATGACAGTATTCAAGAGAGAGCTAGATACATTCAAGAGAGAGCTAGATAGAGCTCTTAAGGATAGCGGAGTCAGGGGATATGGGGAGAAGGCCGGAACGGGGTACTGATTGAGAATGATCAGCCATGATCACATTGAATGGCGGTGCTGGCTCGAAGGGCCGAATGGCCTACTCCTGCACCTATTGTCTATTGTCTATTGTCTATTGTCTATTCTGGATTAGAGGGCGTTCTTTTGCAAGGAGAGGTTGGACAGATATGGATTTGTTTCCCTGCAACACCAGAGGTTGAGGGGAGACCTGATACAAGTAGATAACATCACTAGAGGCAGAGACTTTCCTTTTAGACTTTAGAGATACAGTGCGGAAACAGGCCCTTTGGCCCACAGAGTCCATCGATCACCCCGTACACTAATACTATCCTACACGACAATTATATATATATTTTTTAAACCAAAGCTAATTAGCCTACAAGCTCGTACGTCTTTGGATTGTGGGAGTTAACTGGAGCACCCAGAGAAAACCCACACGGTGACTGGAAACGTAGAAACATAGAAAATAGCTGCAGGAGGAGGCCATTTGGCCCTTCGAGCCAGCACCGCCATTCATTGTATAAGGAAAATAACTGCAGATGCTGGTGCAAACCGAAGGTATTTATTCACAAAATGCTGGAGTAACTCAGCAGGTCAGGCAGCATCTCAGGAGAGAAGGAATGGGTGACGTTTCGGGTCGAGACCCTTCTTCAGACCCGCCATTCATTGTGATCATGGCTGATCATGGGAAGAACGTGCAAACTCTGTACAGAGAGCTCCCGTAGTCAGGATCGAACCCGGGTCTCTGGCGCTGATAAGGCAGTCTGTCTCTGTCTCTCTGTCTCTCTCTTTTTTTTGAATGGCAGGAATGGAAGATAAATGGAATGACACCAGTCCGTCGGACAAAACTTCTGCTTTTTGCTTCCAGGTTAAAAATAAAATGAAAGCCAAACTGGACCTTCACAGCCACATTGCAGTATTAAATTAATGGCCCATTCTTTAGACCATGAGCGGCCCCTCAATCACCCTCCTCTCCATTAAAACCAAAATGGACAGACTTCAGATGCCTTGTTTGTGCATTTGAGATGCTAGTCTAGTTTAGTTTAGTTTAGTTTAGAGATACAGAGCGGAAACAGTCCCTTCGGCCCACCGAGTCCGCACCGACCAGCGATCCCCGCACATTAACACTAGGGGTATTTTTTTCACATTTACGCCAAGCCAATTAACCTACAAACCTGTACGTCTTTGGAGTGTGGGAGGAAACCGAAGATCTCGGAGAAAAACCCACGCAGGTCACGGGGAGAACGTACAAAACCCGTATAGACGGCGCCCGTAGTCGGGATCGAACCTGGGTCTCCGGCACTGTAAGTCAGCAACTCTACCTGCTGCGTCACCTTGCCGCCCTAGTAAGTTAAATTCCCACTTCACCACTCAAATGCGCCAGTTTCTACGAGTAAAAATGTCCTTTCGTAAACCTGGGTTGCTTGAATTTGGGATGTAGAATCTTGTTCAAACAATGGAGTCTGAAACAGCTGGAATCCAGATGTTGTTAAACAGCCTTGGGGACCATCATTGGGCAGAAGGGTAGTTAGCGCCAGAGACTACAGTATAGGACATAAGTTTTAATATGCTTTGGGATTGCTGTGGTTTATTTTTAACACAACTTACTTACAGAATTTGGCAGAAGGAGAGGCAGGGGTCAGTGTAAATTAATATCATTAAAGGCAAACAGTCCGCAAAAGATCAAAACAAGTGTGGAAAAATGGAGCAAAGCAGAGGGAGCAGAAGGACTTAATGTTGCTTCCCTCACAGATCACATTTGTGCCCGCAAACTGCATCCATGTTGCCCGGATCCTAGCCTTCTATGGTCCATTCTCTGCCCAGTCATCTGCCCAGAATTAACAATTAGCCATCAGTCTGAAGAAGGGTCTCGACCTGAAACATCACCCATTCCTTCTCTCCTGAGATGCTGCCTGACCCGCTGAGTTACTCCAGCAATTGGTATCTACCTTCGATTTGAACCAGCATCTGCAGTTATTTTCCTATACTATTAGTCTTCTGTTATTTTGCAACGTCAGAAGCAGAGTGGTAACTTGAGCATATTCTCCTTGATAGTGGCATACCGTATCGGATCAGCTCGAAACGACTAAAACCAATGGGATAGACACAAAATGCTGGAGTAACTCAGCGGGTCAGGCAGCATCTCTGGAGGGAAGAAATGGGTGACGTTTTGGGTCGAGAGCCTTCTTCAGTCTGAAGCCGGGTCTCGACCCGAAACGTCACCGGTTCCTTCTCTCCAGAGATGCTGCCTGTCCCGCTGAGTTACTCCAGCATTATGTGTCGATCTAGCTGTCCTGACATGTTCTTCAAAAGGAGGCAAATGTTTATGCTTCTAATTTTCCAGGTTATTTTTCGGTTTGTGATACGTGGTAAAATAATGCCGTAAAAATCGAGCAATTCTGAGAAAAATCATTGTGCAGTTTTGATGGCAGAAGCCATTTGGCGTCATTACATTGAAATCTTTTTATTTGGTTTTCTATAATCACGTTCACAAGTTATTGGATCAGAATTAAGCCATTTGGTCAATAGGCAATAGGTGCAGGAGTAGGCCATTCGGCCCTTCGAGCCATAACCACCATTCAATGTGATCACGGCTGATCATTCTCAATCAGTACCCCGTTCCTGCCTTCTCCCCATACCCCCTGACTCCGCTATCCTTAAGAGCTCTATCTAGCTCTCTCTTGAATGCATTGAGTCCACTCCGCCATTCAATCATGTCTGATCTCAGCCCCCTAATCCCATTTTCCTATCTTCTCCCCATAACAATAACAACAGCCCTTTAGGTATCAGGTCGAAGAAGGGTCTCAACCCGAAACGTCACCCATTCCCTCTCTCCTAGATGCTGCCTGACCCGCTGAGTTACTCTTTGTACCTCAGTACATGTGACAATAAAATAAAATAAAATAAACTACACAAGAATGAATAACGGGCAGACCAGAGCAAGAGCAACGGGCAATAGACAGCATCTTTACTGGCGTGGACAGATCCTGCCACTTTTCCAGTTGTCACCCTTTCATCTTCACACATGTTCACCGTTACATGCCCAGCACTGGGACCTCGGGAGGCGGAAGGTCAATAGGTCATCCCCTGCAGAGTCTACACAACGAAGGTGCTAAATCAATGCCATTGTTTAAAGAGCTCTGCAAGAGTTTTATGCCGGACAACCTGCTGGGAAAACTGCACCAGCTCTAGAGATTTCCACTCGTCTGATGCTGCAACTCGCAAATTGTTCAAACTGAATAAAAATCATTGCCGTGCAATAGTTGCACAAGATATTGTCCTCTTTCTTCGATCTCTCTACTTCTGCCCCACCCATTCCACCCCTCACCCACCCACCCCCCACCCACCCCCCACCCACCCCCACCCACCCCCTACCCACCCGCCACCCAGCCTCCACCCACCCACCCCCACCCACCCCCCCCCACCCCCCACCCACCCCCCACCCACCCCCCACCCACCCCCCACCCACCCCCCACCCACCCGCCACCCACCCATCCCCCACCCACCCGCCACCCACCCGCCACCCAGCCTCCACCCACCCACCCCCCACCCACCCCCCACCCACCCCCCACCCACCCCCCACCCACCCGCCACCCAGCCTCCACCCACCAATCCCCCACCCACCCGCCACCCACACGCCACCCAGCCCCCACCCAACCCCCACCCACCCACCCACCACCGACCCACCGCCCACCCCCCACCATGGGCCACACGACCATGAAGAACATTGCACATTGAACCACTCAGCCACACCGAGTTAGCATTAACGGCTCCAAAGTATAGATGACTTCAAATCCCTAGGAGTGAATATCACCCACAGCTTCTCCTGGAACACCCATATTGAAGCAACGAACAAGAAAGCCCACCGAGGCTTACAAGGTTTTGGAAGTTTGCCATGACCCCAAAACTCTCACCAAGTCCTACAGATGTGCCACAGAAAGCATTTTATCAGGATGCATCACAGCAGGTTTGGGAACAGCTCCGTCCAAGACCGCAAGACATTGCAGAGAATGGTGGACGCAGCCCAGACCATCACACAAACCAACCTCCCTCCCATTGACTCCATCTACGCCTCATGCTGCCTCGGCAAGGCCAGCAGCATCATCAAGGACCAGTCGCACCCTGGCCACTCCCTCTTCTCCCCTCTCCCATCGGGCAAAAGGTACAGAAGTGTGAAAACGCTCACCTCCAGATTCAGGGGCAGTTTCTTCCCAGCTGTTGTCAGGCTACTGAACCATCCTACCAACAACTAGAGAGCAGTCCTGAGTCACTACCTACCTCATTGGAGATCCTTGGACTATCTTTGATTAGACTACACTGGCTTTATCTTGCACTAAATGTAATTCCCTTTATGTGTCAAGGGCACTGTGGACAGCTCGATTGTAACCATGCATTGTCTTTCCGCTGACTGGATACAACGCAACAAAAGCTTTTCACTGTACCTCATTACACGTGACAATAAATAAACTAAAATAAACAAAAGGACTCTGACAAATAATGGCAACAAAATGTGCATCACGGAACAAAGAAACTTTTTGACAAAAGGACAATAGGGACACTTTGGATGAAATCAGCTTTGAAAAACATTTTGAAACAAAAGCCTATTTTTCATTCTTTCTTGCCAGCTCATTTCCAAATCATTTTTAAATCTAAAATCATTACCAGAAAATTGAAACATAATGAATCACTGCATCATTTAAAGTTTTTTTTTTAAAAACCCACACTGCTTTAAGTATATTAACCACAGGAGTTTTGTTAAATGCAAATTGAGAATGAACATCAGTAATCACTGCCACTAAATTCATGTTAGCAAAAATTGGATCATTTGTCTGTTTGAAGGTTTATATTATTTTATTTAAAGTTTTCATCGCAAAGCATTTAGCGTTCAGGTGAAAAAAAGGCACAAAGCTGGTAATGAATGCATGAAAACATTTTATCACAGACATGCAGAAACATCGCAAATGCTCTGCCGCGAGATTATCATGAATAATCATGACAAAATCTTGGTGACATGTTTAATAATTGATGCTTTCAATACCAAGTAGATCTGTTAAATGTCCATTTACAGTAAATTATAAAGTAAAAGTTAGAGATGCCACGACAATCATATTCCACGAGTCCATAGAATGTATAAAAGTGCAGGAAAACCCCAGCTAAAATCAGAGATAAATTGCCCACAAAAACCGACAGACTTTGTGACTTTAGTTTAGTTTAGAGATACAGCACGGAAACAGGCACTTCGGCCCACCGAGTCCGCGCCGACCAGCGATCCCCGCACATGGACACTATCCTACACACACTAGGGACAATTTACATGTTATACCAAGCCAATTAACTTCCAAACCTGTAGGTCTTTGGAGTGTGGGAGGAAACCGAAGATTTCGGAGAAAACCCACGCAGGTCACTGGGAGAACGTACAAACTCCGTACAGACAGCTCCCATAGTCGGGATTGAACCCGGGTCTCTGTAAGCGCTGTGAGGCTGCAACTCTACCGCCGGGCCACCGTGACTATTAACTTTAGTCTTGCCATATTTGAGCTTTAAAGCCAAAATTACTTGTGCGTGCGTTTGCTAAGCAAAGCTGGACATCTACAGTTGCACGATTTTGAAGACATCTTTTTAGGTCGCTGCCCTCCCGAGTCTATTTCAAGGCCAGATCAATAGTCTGGGGAATGTGACAACTTAAAACAAAACGCAATGCTTTCCCTGGTTTACCTAAAATGTCAAAATGTCTCCATTCTTTTCAATGCCTCAAGACCTGCCATTCATCTGTCTTTTCTGTCCATTTCTGTCTTGTCCCACCCCAGTCATTCCTTCTTCTCCCAGAAGCGCACCACCAGACTCAGGAACAGCTTCTTCCCCTCTGTTATCAGGCTTGTGAATGGCCCTTCCATAAGCCAGGGTACTGTCCGATTCACCTCCACCCCATTGCGGACATTGGACTTTGCCTATGGAACAGGAGCGCCACACAACCACAAACACCAGCCATCATTTTTCTCCAGAAATGCTGCCAGACCCGTTGAGTTACTCCAGCACTTTGTATCTATCTTTGCTGCGCTACAGTGCTGCCAACATTATGCACTCTGTATCTTCTCCTTCGCTCCGTCTCATTGCACTTGAGTTGTACATCATAGTGTATCTCATCTGCATGGACAGCATGCGAAACAAAGCTTGTACCCTGCACCTCAGTACACGTGATAATGATAAACCAAATGCAAAGAATGAACGCTGGCTTCATGATGAGAAAGGAAAAGTACAGCACCTCTCAGTGAAACAAGACTGGAAACCAAAAAGACCCAAGGGGCAGCTGTGGAGGTTGCTGTCTTATAGCACTTTCAGCACCAGGGACCCGGGTTCCATCCCGACTACGGGCGCCGTCTGTTCGGAGTTCGTACGTTCTCCCCGTGACCTGCGTGGGTTTTCTCCGAGATCTTCAGTTTCCTCCCACACTCCAAAGTCGTGCAGGTTTGTAGGTTAATTGGCCTGGTATAAATGTAAATTGTCCCTAGTCAAGTCAAGTCAAGTTTATTTGTCACATACACATACACGATGTGCAGTGAAATGAAAGTGGCAATGCCTGCGGATTGTGCACAAAAAAGAATTACAGTTACAGCATATAAATAAAGTTAATAAAGTTACTACAGTGTAGACAAAATTTAGTCTCTGGAGTTATAAAAGTTGACAGTCCTGATGGTCTGTGGGAAGAAACTCCGTCTCATCCTCTCCGTTTTCACAGCGTGACAGCGGAGGCGTTTGCCTGACCGTAGCACCTGGAACAGTCCGTTACTGGGGTGGCAGGGGACCCTCATAATCTTACTTGCTCTGGATCTGCACCTCCTGATGTATAGGTCCTGCAGGGGGACGAGTGTAGTTCCCATGGTGCGTTCTGCCGAACGCACTACTCTCTGCAGGGCCATCCTGTCCTGGGCAGAGCTGTTCCCGAACCAGACTGTAATGTTGCCGGACAGGATGCTCTCTACAGTGTGTGCAGGATAGCGTTAGTGTGCGGAGATCGCTGGTTGGCGAGGACTCGGTGGGCCAAAGGGCCTGCTTCCGCGCTGTATCTCTAAACTAATCTAAAGCTGAGCTGAGCGGAGCTTATTACAGTCAAGTAACGATCACAAAGAAGTACATCTGACAGGAAGAATTAGCAGCCGCTATTATGTCAGAAGTAGGTGGTTTCAAACTGCCTGTAGCAAAGATGATTGTCTTCAAACCTCGTATTGATTCACATAAGGTGAACGAGGCCCGGGCGAGGGCAGACTTCAGTTATCAAGTCAACAAGATCAATCAACCTGCCATCTTAGAGGGTCCAAATTCAATCTCTCGCTCTGCGGATTTCTGCTCACCGAGAACATCATCCCCTGAGAGGAATTAAAGCACGACCGGAGATATGAGAAAGATTATCCAGAAAAAATATTAAGTGAGAATTTACTGTGTGCGTGGGAAGTGAATGGAATCACGAAGATGGACTTGGCCAAATCCTCGATCGTACGTCTTAGAAACGCAGAAACGTTTCCTGCTCTGTCAAACAGTCGACACGGCCATCAGATTGTGTTTTTCTTCAAATTTGCCCTTCCCTTCCTTCATCTTTTTATCTAGGGTTCTACGAGGAATCCTTGTGGAATTGTTGAGACAAGATAACAGCTGGCATCTCTGATGTTCTGGGACCAAGCCTGGCCCCATTATGACTTCCCCCCAGCTGTTAAAGTCCAACAGTGATCATAAAGTGCGCATGATGACTTACAAAAGAAAAAAAAAAACACTTTGCAGATAATTTGTTCCTTATGGTGCAAGCGCAGTACAAGTTTGGGGTCAGTGCAAAGCTGCTTCAGCACCAAAACAAAGGGCACAAGCAACGCTACAGACGGCCAAAACTTCTTGATCGCAATCCTCATACATCCCGTGAGTGGGAAGGAATGAACGGACGAATGGTGGCGTGTGTCTGGAACGAGCTGCCAAAAGAGGTAGTGGAGGCAGGTACGATAAAAACACAGGAATAGACTGGATAAACAGTGGATTGTAGGAGGTTTTTGGTCAGGGGTAGAATTGCTGCCTTACAATGCTTACGGCGCCAGAGACCCAAGTTCGATCCTGGCTTGCCTGTACGGAGCTAGTACGTTCTCCCCGTGACCTGCGTGGGTTTTCTCCGGGTGCTCCGGTTTCCTCCCACACTGCAAAGACGTGCAGGTTTGTAGGTTAATTGCCCTTTGTAAAATAATCCCTAAAGTGTAGGATGTGAAACCGGGATAACATAGAACTGGGGTACGGGTGGTCAGTTTTTAGGCTTTATCTCTAAACTTAACATGCCTTTTGGTGTACGAGTTCAGATTTTCAACTTGCTTGAAAAAGTTGCAACATGAAGCAGTTTGTTAAGCATAGTTCGAGAATTATATGACATTGTTTGTAGTTTAATTCAGTTTCCTCTCACACTCCAGAGACGAAGAGGTTTGTACGTTACTAGGCTTGGGATAAATGTAAAAATTGTCCCTAGTGTGTGTAGGATAGTGTTAATGTGCGGGGATCACTGGTCGGTGTGGACTCGGTGGGCCGAAGGGCCTGTTTCCGCGCTGTATCTCTGAACTAAACATAATGCAGAGTCTTTTGCTCAGAATCAAGGACCAGAGGACATAGGTTTAAGGTGAGCGGGTTGAGCAGACTAGGACTCTATTCCTTGGAGTGCAAGAGGATGAGGAGTGATCTTATTAAAGTGTACAAAATAATGAGAGGAATAGATCGGGTAAAGGCACAGTCTTTTGCCCAGAGTAGGGGAGTTGAGAACGAAAGGACATAGGTTTAAAGTGAGGGGAGAAAGATTTAACAGGAACCTGAGGGGTAACTTTTCTTTACACAAAAGTAGTGGGTGTATGGAAGGAGCTGCCAGAAGAGTTAGTTGAGGCAAGTACTATCAAAACCTTTAAGAAACCATTGGACAGGTACATGGCTAGGACTGGTTTAGAGGGTTTTTTAATGGATACATGATAGAAGTATATAAAATTATGAAAGGATTAGGATAGTCAATCAAAACCTATTTCCACCAGGATGTAAATATCAAAACCTTGAGGGCCTTGCTTTAAGGTGAGCAGTTTTGTGTGCAGTTTTGGTCTCCAAATTTGAGGAAAGACGTTCTTGCTATTGAGGGAGTGCAGCGTAGGTTCACGAGGTTAATTCCCGGGATTCTTCGGACTGTCGTATGTTGAAAGAATGGAGCGACTGGGCTTGTACACACCGGAATTTAGATGAGAGGGGATCTTATTGAAACATATAAGATTATTAAGGGATTGGAGACGCTAGAGGCAGGAAACATGTTCCCAATGTTGGGGGAGTCCAGAACCGGGGGCCACAGTTTAAGAATAAGGGGTACGCCATTTAGAACGGGGATGAGGAAAAACGTTTTCACCCAGAGATTTGTGAATCTGTGGAATTCTCTGCCTCAGAAGGCAGTGGAGGCCGATTCTCTGGATGCTTTCAAGGGAGAGTTAGATAGAGCTCTTAAAGATAGCGGAGTCAGGGGGTATGGGGAGAAGACAGAAACGGGGTACTGATTGAGAATGATCAGCCGTGATCACAGTGAAAGGCGGTGCTGGCTCGGAGGGCCGAATGGCCTCCTCCTGCACCTATTGTCCATTGTGAGAGGAACAAAGTTTAAAGGAGATGGGCGGAGTATGTCATTTCTTTAAACAGAATGTGGTGGGTGCGGGCAGACACACCGCCAGGGGTAGTGGGTGCGGGCGGACACAGACACAGCAGTGGCATTTAAGAGGTTTTTGGACAGGCACCTGGACATGTCGGGTAAGGAGGGACATGTGTCACGTGCAGGCAGAGTTTATCATGGCATTTTCGGCATTGACTTAGTGGGCCGAAGGGCCTCTTCCTCCTGTGCAGTACAGTTCTACGCTCTAGATAGGTGCATGCAGCTGGCAATTACTGTCCATTCACAGTTGGACCCAAACAAGAGGCAGTTAGAAGTTCAGCCACAAGGCCACACATCGAAGAAGGGTCTCAACCCGAAACGTCACCCATTCCTTCTTTCCTGAGATGCTGCCTGACCTGCTGAGTTACTCCAGCATTTTGTGAATAAATACCTTCGATTTGTACCAGCATCTGCAGTTATTTTCTTCCAAGGCCACACATGCTCAATAACACACATCCTCATTTGAACAGCATCCAGTGTCTTTAATGTCAATCCAGTGGTTTCATGGTGACCACCCGTGAGACGAGCTGCTTTATTTTGATATATATATATATTTTTTAATTACGGGATTTTTAAATGGGGGCGCCATCATGACACCCCTTACATCGAGACTCAGTGGGCTGTTCTGTACATTCAGTACACACCTAGGGATTGTGCTTATGGACGGGGATAGACTTGTTGTGCTTGCATGCAAAAGAATGGCAGAGAATTGTGGACGCAGCCCAGACCATCACACAAACCAACCTCTCTTCCATTGACTCCATTTACACCTCACGCTGCCTCGGCAAGGCCAGCAGCCCAGACCATCACACAAACCAACCTCCCTTCCATTGACTCCATTTACACCTCATACTGCCTCGGCAAGGCCAGCAGCACAATCAAGGACGAGTCGCACCCCGGCCACTCCCTCTTCTCCCCTCTCCCATCGGGCAAGAGGTACAGAAGTGTGAAAACGCACACCTCCAGATTCATCCCAGCTGTTATCAGGCAAATAAATCATCCTACCACAACCAGAGAGCTGTGCTGAACTACCATCTACCTCATTGGTGACCCTCGGACTATCCTTGATCTGACTTTGCTGGCTTTACCTTGCACTAAACTTTATTCCCTTATACACTGTAAATGGCTCGATTGTAATCATGTATCATCTTTTCGCAGACTGGATGGCACGCGACAAACACTTTTCGCTGTTAACAGGAACCTGAGGGGGCACTTTTTTTTTGCACAAAGGGTGGTGAATGTATAGAACGAGCTACTGGAGGAGAGAGTTGAGGCTGGTACAAACACAACTTCTAAGAAACATTTCGACAGGTACATGGATCGGATCGCTCTAGAAGGACATGGGCTAAATGTGGTTCGACTGCAGATGGTGGTTGGTATGGGCAAGTTGGGCCAAAGGGCTGGTTTCCAAACTGTTTGGATCTATGACTCTAACCCAAAGATTTGCTGGTAGGTTCATTGGCACCTGTGAATTACCCAAGTGTTAGTTAATGGCAAGAGGCTCAAAGTGAAGTCAATGGGTATTTGAGAGAATAGCTTCCAGGGTTATGGAGAAGATAAGACTGATGCACACTGTGCTTAATTTAGTTTAGTTTAGAGATACAATGCAAACACAGGCCCTTCGGCCCACCGAGTCCAGGCCGACCAGCGATCCCTGCATATATACACACACTAGGGATTTTTTTTTAGATTTTAGATTTAGATTTTAGATTTAGAGATACAGCGCGGAAACAGGCCCTTCGGCCCAACGGGTCCGCGCCGCCCAGCGATCCCCGCGCATTAACACACTAGGGACAATTTTTTTTATTATTATTTTTTTTACATTTGCCCAGCCAATTAACCCAGATACCTGTACGTCTTTGGAGTATGGGAGGAAACCGAAGATCTCGGAGAAAACACACGCAGGTCACGGGGAGAACGTACAAACTCCGTACAGACAGTGCCCGTAGTCGGGATGGAACGCGGGTCTCAGGCGCTGAAAGCGCTGCAGGGCAGCAACTCTACCGTTGCGCCACCGTGCCGCTGGGGATAGTCATGGACTTCTGTGACGCAATAAACAAAGTTTCTTCCAAAACCTGTTCGGAAAATGTCTGAACAATTTCAAAAGCAGTTGAACATTTCATTTGGTGGATCAGTTCTTGCGTCGATGTTTATGATCTTGCAGGTGAAGATTTTTTTTTTTTTAAACGCAATTGCTTTCCATTGAGCAATTTAAAAAGAGTCAAACAGAGAGAGAAAAAAATTGTAGTTAGCTGCTCTTGAAATTAATCAATGCAACTCAGAATATGTTCTACTTAGGCTAAGTTGGAAATGTTATCAGGCACAGAAACAGAGTGACAGCAAGTCAATACGCTTCTAATGTTCCCACTCTTATAGGGGATTCACTAAACTAATCTCTTTGTTGCACTATGTACAATCAATGTACTCTGCTGAACATGTGAAAACTGAGCGTGGAACACATGATTTGTGACAGCTAGCATCAGTGACAGACAATTGCAGCTTAACATTGCGATATTTCATACGATGCATCTGACAGGCACTAATGGACTAAAACTTTCAAAAGATTATAAACAATTACATCCAAACCGCACCAGATAAAAGGCCAAGAAAGTGCACCAGGAAAATGACAGACAACCTAAGTTAATGGCTAATACTATGTACTTCCATCAACTATTTTAGTTTTAGTTCAGTTTAGAGATAGAAGGGCCTAAGCAGAGAATTGCTCACCTACTGGCCTGGAGGTTCCGGGCACCATCTTGTGCGGTCACGTTCGATGGACTGGTCACGTCTTTGTTCAGTGTGTGGTGGTCCTGCCATCGTGCGGAGGTTTGCCGGTGGTCTGGCAACCTTCACCCAACATGTCCTGAAAACTGCAGCTATTGCCACCTGTGAAACCCACAAACGCAAATTTAAAAATCAAGTTTTAGTGAAGGATTAATAACAGGACGCTTGACAGTAATCCTACTATCCACCTCTTTGGTGACCCTCGGACTATCCTTGATCGGACTTTGCTGGCTTTGCCTTGCACTAAACGTTATTCCCTCACCATGTATCTATACACTGTAAATGGCTCGATTGTAATCATGTATTCTCTTTCTGCTGACTGGTTAGCTCGCAACAAAAGCTTTTCACTGTACCTGATTTGTCCACACATGTGTATTTTAAGACAACCCACACCTTCTCTTCTGTGACGTGGATTTTCTGCAGGACATCAACTTATTCACTTCCAAATCATTCGGCCGTTCTCCATGGTGAAGAGAGGCAAGAACCATTCATTTAGCACAGGGAATATTGTGTTAAACGCAGATGCTGGAATTTTGAACACACCAAAAAAAAAACCTCTTGTGGAGGAACTCAGCTGGTCAGGCAGTCTGTATGTGGGGCATTGGAGCACCACCATCTTGAATCAAGACCCTTCACCTGGACTGAGGGAGTGGAAGGGAAGTGACAAGGGGAAACAGGAAGGGGTGAGGCGAGAGCCATCAGGTGATGGGTGGGGGGAGAGGGGGGGAAAGGGGAGGGGGAGGGGAGAGGGGGGGGAAGAGATGCAGGGGGGAGGGGGAGAGAGGGAGGGGGGAGGGGGAAGGGGAGAGGGGAGAGGGGGAGGGGGAAGGAGGGAGGGAGGGGGAGAGGGGAGAGGGGAGAGGGGGAGGGGGTAGATTGGTGGATGCAGTCAGGTGGAGGGGGAGGGGAGGGAGGAGGGATGGGGATATGGGAGGGGGGAGGGAGGGAGAGGGGGGAAAGGAGGGAGGGGGGAAGGAGGGAGGGAGGGGGTGAGGAAGGAGGGGGTGAGGAGGGAGGAGTGTTGGTGGAGGTATCCAACAGAGGACAGGATGTGATTGTAATTGTAATTTATGTATTAGCCAAGTATGTAAAAACATACAAGGAATTGGTTTGCCATACAGTCATACCAAAAAAGCAACAAGACACACAACGACATAAAAATCAACATAAACATCCACCACAGCGCTCTGTGATGGAAGGCAACAACGTGTTTTCTTCTCGCCTCCTTTTCCCCGCAGTCGGGGCAGTCGAACCGTTCGCAGTTGGTGGAGGTAGGCGGGGGCTGGGGATGATGGAGCCCATTGGGAAAGGAATGTGGCGTCTGGAACCAAATCAGGAAGAAGTGACCTGAGCAGAGGAGTGTGTGGGCGATGGGAATGGAGTACTTCATTGTCACACAGAAAATAGATGCAGGAGGAAGCCATTCGGCCCTTCGAGCCAGCACCACAAGGCACATGTGACAAGGCACAGTGAAACCCTTTGCTTGCACACCGAAGGGTAATGCAAATAGCCCCCACATACGGCGCTGACAAAGCTACAAAGTACCCCTGCCGGCTCCTCCATTGTTCATCCTTCCCCGCCCCCCCCCCCCCACGACAGGTCCTCCATTGCCAATTGTTCTTCCCCCCCACTCACGGTTGTCACCCCACAGATGGTGGTGTGGGTGAGGAAGAATCTGGGTGAGAGGGGGTAGGGTGTCATGGGAAGGCAGGGTCATTGCGGGAGAACTCACCGAGTTACTCCGGCACCTTGTTCCTACCTTTGGTCTAAACCAGCATCGGCAGTTCTTTGTGATTCTATGTTATGGGTTAAAATATCACGTTGTATGGCTGTCCGGTGGTCCGACAGCAGCGAGGAAGAAGCTGTTCCCGTCCAACTTCTCAAGGATGACCAGGAATCGTGATCATAAGGTCATAAGCCCCAGGAGCAGAATTAGGCAAATTGGCCCACCGAGTCTGCTCCACCATTCGATCATGTCTGACCTATCTTTCCCTCTCCACCTCTACGAAGTCCAAGACAAGGGGAAAATGCATAGATCAATAAAGTCAGGAGGAGGTTGGACGAAGGGAATTCTTCACCCAGAGAGTTGTGAATCTGTGGGATTCTCTGCCGCAGAAGGCAGTGGAGGCCAATTCACTAGATGTTTTCAAGAGAGAGTTAGATTTAGCTCTTAGGGTTGAAAGAATCCAGGGATATGAGGAGAAAGCAGGAACAGGGTACTGATTTTAGATGATCAGCCATGATCACATTGAATGGCGGTACTGGCTCGAAGGGCCGAATGGCCTCCTCCTGCACCTATTTTTGTCTGTTTCTATGCGTCACGGGCCAAATTAAAGTGGAGGTCTCTAATGAGAATGTATCTCCAGCACTTTAGACTTTAGAGTCACAGCACGATTCATTTTTTTCAATCATAATCACCTCAGGAAAGTAACACCTTCACCATGGTACAGCAAGTAGTTTTATTGAAATCGGTGTTATATTTTTATTCACATTTTAAAGTTTAAATCTATCTCCTAGGGAGGGAGGAGGGAGGGAGAGAGGTGGAGGGAGGTGGGGGGGAGGGAGGTGGGGGGGAGGGAGGGAGGGGGAGGAGGGTGGATAAGGGGGGTTGAGGGGGATGGAGAGGAGGAAGGGGAAGTGGGGAGGGAAGGGGGAGGGGGACGGGAGGGGGGAGGACAGGGTGCTGCACCAATGCAGGAGAGGTTTGGGCCCAACGGGTCCACTTGGTCTAGTGAACAATAAATGCTTGTCTTGCCAATGACATTCAGATCCATTAAACGATCTATGAAAAAGGCACCAATTTTCCATAATGTGCAGCATGTACAAAGTTCTAATATATCGAGGTTCGGACTGAGTTCTGTTCACCCATTACCTTGATTGCAAATCTTGGATTCTCATTCACCTGCGCAATGCAAGCATTTTCAAATTGACCCCAATTTGGTATTCGTACATTTGACGGAAGAGTTATAAACTGATTCACTGGAATTTAGAAGGATGAGAGGGGGTCTTATCAAAAAGTTAAGATGTTGGGAGAGTCCAGAACCAGAGGCCACAGTCTAAGAAGGCCTAAGAGGCCATTTAAAACTGAGATGAGAAAAATCTTTTTCGCCTAGAGAGTTGTGAATTTGTGGAATTCTCTGCCACAGGAGGCAGTGGAGGCCAATTCACTGGATGGATTTGAAAGAGAGTTAGATAGAGCTCTAGGGGCTACCGGAATCAAGGGATATGGGGAGAAGGCAGGCGCGGGTTACTGATTGTGGATGATCAGCCGTGATCACAATGAATGGCTGACTTGAAGGGCCAAATGGCCTCCTCCTGTACCTATTTTCTACGTTTCTATGTTTCCATGATAATTCTTCCTAATGACATTTATTTCTCGAACATAAAAGTTGTGCATTGTTAAAAGTTACACCCAGGATCATAGTTTTAAAAACATCTTCGTATGCCTTTCTTCTTTTTAAAGATCTGGAGTATTTTCTTAATTTAGATCCAGGAATGAGTGGGTTAACCTATGATGAGCGTTTGTCTTCACTGGGCCTGTACTCACTGGAGTTTACAAGAATGAGGGGGGACCTCATTGAAACGTACAGAACAGTGAAAGACTTGGATGGAGTGGATGCAGAGAGGATGTTTCCACTAGTGGGAGAGTCTAGGACTAGAGGTCACAGCCTCAGAATTAAAGAACGTTCCTTTAGGAAGGAGATGAGAAAGAATTTCTTTAGTCGGAGGGTGGTGAATCTGTGGAATTCATTGCCGCAGAAGGCTGTGGAGGCCGTCAGTGGATATTTTTAAGGTAGAGATGGATAGATTCTTGATTAGTTCGGGGGTTAGAGGTTATGGGGAGAAGGCAGGAGAAAGGGGTTAGGAAGGAGAGATAGATTAACCATGATTGAATGGCAGAGTAGACTTGATGGGCCAAATGGCCTAATTCTACTCCTATCACTTATGACCTAATGAGATCGCTTTTAGATTTAGGTTTCGGTTTATTGGTGTCATGTGTACCGAGGTACAGTGAAAAGCTTTGTTTCGCATAATATCCAAACAGATCAGATAATAATATAAATAATTACAATCAAGCCAAACTCAAGTGCAACAGGAGGAGCATAAGGAAAGATAAAGTGTGCCGGATATATTTCTCAGCATTGCAGCACACCAGTTCCTAATCCTAATATAACCAGATCAAATAAAACTATAAATAAATACAATCAAGTCAAACTCAAATACAATAAATAAAGCCAAAGGGGAAGTGTAAGAAAATAACTGCAGATGCTGGTACAAATCGAAGGTATTTATTCACAAAATGCTGGAGTAACTCAGCAGGTCAGGCAGCATCTCGGGAGAGAAGGAATGGGCGACGTTTCGGGTCGAGACCCTTCTTCAGACTGATGTCAGGGGGGGCGGGACAAAGGAAGGATATAGGTGGAGACAGGAAGACAGTGGGAGATCTGGGAAGGGGGAGGGGAAGAGAGGGACAGAGGAACTATCTAAAGTTGGAGAAGTCGATGTTGATACCACTGGGCTGCAAGCTGCCCAGGCGAAATATGAGGTGCTGTTCCTCCAATTTCCGGTGGGATTCACTGTGGCACTGGAGGAGGCCCATGGCAGAAAGGTCAGACTGGGAATGGGAGGGGGAGTTGAAGTGCTCGGCCACCGGGAAATCAGATTGGTTAATGCGGACCGAGCGCAGGTGTTGAGCGAAGCGATCGCCGAGCCTGCGTTTGGTCAAAGGGGAAGATACCAAATGCAGAGTACAGTTCTCAGCATTGTAGCTCAACAGTTCCAGAGACAAAATCCAATGTACACAGTAGGGTAGAGGTGAATCGGACAAGTCAAGTCAAGTTTATTTGTCACATACAAGATGTGCAGTGAAATGAAAGTGGCAATGCCTGCAGATTGCGCAAAGAAATCTTAATTACAGCATTAAAATTAAAATTAACACAGAATTTTTTTTCCGTCCCTGGAGATATAATAGTTATCAGTCCTGATGGCCTGTGGGAAGAAACTCCATCTCATCCTCTCTTATGGAAGGACTGTTCAGAGGACTGATAACAGAGGGGAAGAAGCTGTCCCTGAGTCTGGTGGTGCCAAGATGTCCTATCCAAGATAGTCCCATTTACTTTAGTTTAGAGATACAGCGCAGAAACAGGTGCTGCCTGACCCGCTTAGTTACTCCAGCAATCCGTGCCTCTCTTCAGTTCTATCAATATGCCCATTCAGTCTGAGATTCACCTTCCTGTATTTCCATCGACTTTTTCCAATGTACCAACGCCTCTTTAAAGATACGGTGCAGAAAAGTACACAATGCCGTGAAAAGAATTCATAGCAACAAGCTACAGAGGCTAGAGTAACTTGTACTAATGAACAATCGAATACGCTGGAGATTATTTTGAGCCTCTGATTAACCTTGTTGATGGTTGGCTTTGCATCAACTTTAATGAGTGTTTTGTAATCATTCCCAACTCCCTTTCCAACTTTGCTAATGGACAAGGATTTTTTTTTTTCCTCCAAATTCTGTTTTTTTTCCCATTATGCCACCATTTATTCAATACTTGTCTTACAAATGAGATTAGGAGAATCAACATAACTTAAGTAAAAAAGTAAATGCAAATGAGACTGGCTTAGACCAAATAGGGGCAGCACGATGGCGTGGCGGTAGAGTTGCTGCCTCACAGCGCCGGAGACCCGGGTTCGATTCTGACTACGGGTGCTGTCTGTGCTGAGTCTGAACCTTCTCCCCGTGACCTGCGTGGGTTTCCTCCTGGATCTCTGGTTTCCTCCCACACCCCAAAGACGTGCAGGTTTATAGGTTTATTGCCTTCGGTAAAATTGTAAAATGTCCCCAGTGTGTGTAGGTTAGCGTTAGTGTGCGGGGATCGCTGGTCGGTGCGGACTCGGTGGGCCGAATGGCCTGTTTCTGCGCTGTATCTCTAAACTAAAGTAAATGGGACTATCTTAGATAGGACATCTTGGTTACCATGGGTAGGTTATAAGATTATTAAGGGGTTGGACACATTAGAGGCAGGCAATGTTGGGGGAGTCCAGAACCAGGGGCCACAGTTTAAGAATAAGGGGTAGGCCATTTAGAACAGAGATGAGGAAAAACTTTTTCAGTCAGAGAGTTGTGAATCTGTGGAATTCTCTGCCTCAGAGGGCAGTGGAGGCCAATTCTCTGAATACATTTAAGAGAGAGCTAGATAGAGCTCTTAAGGATAGTGGAGTCAGGGGGTATGGGGAGAAAGCAGGAACGGGGTACTGATTGAGAATGATCAGCCATGATCACATTGAATGGCGGTGCTGGCTCGAAGGGCCGAATGGCCTACTCCTGCACCTATTGTCTATTGTTTATTGTCTATAGGTTGGGCCGAAGGGCCTGTTTCTGAGCTCTATGTCTCTATGTCGTGGCTGTCTCTTGAGGCCTACGTTCCGATGTGAGAACGAAGACGCCTGTGCGTGGGTTTGTTTAACGTGCACTTGATGTTGCGCTCCAAGAAGCACACGGTCCTTCACAAATCAATCAACTAATTCCAATGGCGAGGGAACAAAGACGGCTGGAGCTGAGAGACCTGTTGAAGCCTACATCCGCCTTCACAGCCGTTGAGTTCAAGATAACTCTGGTCTGCCGTTGAGGTCTAGTAGGTTGGATCGTTCTTAGTTGGACCCTCATCCTCGACCTTCCCGCCATGGGTGACCCTCCCAGAAGCCAGTGCTTCCCATGGCATCGTTCTCGGTATCACGGGGGCACGCAAGCCTCTTCACCACAACAAGGTGAACGATCCGAAGAGGAAATGACCTTCCATTTGAAAAGGAAACTTCCACCTCCATGGAACAACACTGATATTTGAATTCCACACGTTAAAACAAAAGCAACTGTGTCGGTACGTTTTGTGCCTTTCGGGGTTGACTTTCCCCACTCTGTTTGATTATTAGTTTCATTTCCCCTCCCCCCCCCCCCTAATATTTGAAAAGTGTGAGACCCAGAGGAAGCTCCCCTTGGTCTGTGCCGATTTGTTCTACAATTAAATTACAAATTGCTCATTTCTCATCCCAATATGCGGTCCATTAATCTAAATCAAAATTAATCTACCTTCATTTAGCAGATTTGCTTAATTTGTCCAATTAATTCTAACCCTTGGATTGGCGTTATGTAAATCTGACACCGACATGAACTGCAATTATCGTTTACGACCAATGTAAAAGACAGAACATCGAGCACGAGCTCCGTTATGTCCTCCTCCCATATAAACCTCTGCCCATTAATCTTCTCCCTCATTGTTACCAAATACATTGCCAGATGACTAATTTGCCATTAATTCCTTATGTTTTTATGTTCATTACAAGCCTCAGTGCTTGTACTTAATCTAGCATTTCAAAACAAAAAAAACAGGGGAATTGCCCAATCCTCAGATTTGCTGCTTCTCCTGGCAATCCTATAAACCTTCTCAAAATCCAAACACTTTTCATGCACTGATTCTCTGTTGTCCGTCTGAAGAGACAAATAACTCCAATAGCGTAGGGAGGACCTGTACCGAAGATGGACACAAGGTGCCGGAGTAACTCAGTGGGACGGACGGCATCGCCGGATGGAAGGAATGGGTGACGTCTCGGGTCGAGACCCTTCTTCAGGCTGAGAGTCGGGAATGGGTGACGTCTCGGGTCAAGACCCTTCTTCAGACTGAGAGTCAGGGGAGGTGGGAGGCACAGAGATAAGGAAGCGTAAGGTGTGAAAACCAGACATCAAAAGGAACGGAGGTCGAGGTAAATGGAGATGCCGGTTTATACCGAAGATCGATACAAAGTGCTGGAGAAACTCAGCAGGCCAGGCATCATCTCTGGAGAAGAGGGACGGGTGACGTTCATCAACAGCTTCCTGCTGAAGATATGTGGGGCAACTTTTTAACAGAGGGTGGTGGGTGCTTGGAATGCACTGCCAGGGCTGGTGGTTGAAGCAGATACTGGAGTGGTGGTGAAGAGGATTTTGGATAGGCACATGGATATGGATCAATATGGGTTATGCGCAGGTAGATAAGTAATGGTCTTGGCATGGTGGCGCAGTGATAGAGCTGCTGCCTTTCAGCGCCTGAGTCCCGGGTTCGATCCTGACTACGGGCGCTGTCTGTACGGAGTTTGTACGTTCTCCCCGTGGCCTGCGTGGGTTTTCTCCGAGATCTTCGGTTTCCTCCCACACTCCAAAGACGTACAGGTTTTACAAGTTAATTGGCTTAGTGTAAATGTAAAATTGTCTATATTGTGCGTACGAAGCGTTAATGTGCGGGGGTCGTTGGTTGGCGCGGACTCGATGGGCCGAAGGGCCAGTTTCGGCCTCGTATCGCTAAACTAATCTAAACTAAAAATCGTGTTCGGCACAGAGGGTAGTGGGTGACTGGAATGCATTGGTGGTGGTGGAGGCAGATACGATAGTGGCATTTAAGAGACTTTTGAATAGGCACATGGATATGCGGGCAATGGAGGGATTTGGATCACGTGCAGGCAGATAAGAGTTGGGGTTTTGGCATCATGTTCGGTATGGACGTTGTGGAAGGAAGGGCCTGTTCCTGTGTTGTCCTATATTCTATGTTCTGTGTTACATAGAAAATAGGTGCAAGAGGAGGCCATTCGGCCCTTTGAGCCAGCACCGCCATTTATTGTGATCATGGCTGATCATCCACAATCAGTAACCTGTGCCCAACTTCTCGCCATATCCCTTGATTCTGCTAGCCCCTAGAGCTCTATCTAACTCTCTCTTAAATTCATCCAGTGATATGGCCTCCACTGCCCTCCGTGGCAGAGAGTTCCACAAATTCACAACTCTCTGGGTGAAAAAGTCCCTTTTCTATTCAGGGGCAGTTTCTTCCCAGCTGTTATCAGGCAACTGAACCATCCTACCACAACCAGAGAGCAGTCCTGAACGACTATCTACGTCATTGGTGACTATCCTTGCTCGGACTTTGCTGGCTTTACCTTGGCACTAAACGTTATTCCCTTATCATGTATCTACGCACTGTAAATGTCTCGATCGTAAGCATGTATTGTCTTTCCGCTGGCTGGATAGCGCGCAACAAAAGCTTTTCACACTGTACCTCGGTACACGTGCCAATAAACTAAACCAAAACTGAAACAAAACTGCAGGTGCGGGGAACTTATTAGCACTAATGTCTGCCTGAACAGACTCTGATTTCAGATCATAATTTTAATGTTTAGCTGAGTTCCTCCAGAACTTTGTGTTTCGTTCACAATTAATTTCATCTGAGCAGCAACTTTGTGCCATTCCATGTGTTTCATAGAAACAGAGAAACAGAGAAAATAGGTGCAGGAGGAGGCCATTTGGCCCTTCGAGCCAGCACCGCCATTCATTGTGATCATGGCTGATCATTCACAATCAGTAACCCGTGCCTGCCTTCTCCCCATACCCCCTGACTCCACTAGCCCCCAGAGCTCTATCTAACTCTCTTTAAAATTCATCCCGTGAATTGGCCTCCACTGCCTTCTGTGGCAGAGAATTCCACAAATTCACAACTGTCAGAGGTGAAAAAGTTTTTTCTCACCTCAGCTTTAAATGGCCTCCCCTTTTATTCTTAGACCGTGTGGCCCCTGGTTCTGGACTCCCCCAACATTGAGAACATTTTTCCTGCATCGAGCTTGTCCAGTCCTTTTATAATTTTATACGTCTCTATAAGATCCCCCTCTCGTCCTTCTAAACTCCGCCTTAAGATAGCAGTAAAGGGCTGGCTGTTAGCCTCATAGTCATTTCTGAAGCAAAGTCTATTGGTCCTCTGGTCCAACTCCTGTTGGCGTGTTTCCATCATTGAGCTGACGGTGCCCTGGGAGGAGGCTGTGGACGAGGCACATGAGAGGAAAAGGCTGAGATATTCCAACCTTGCAGTAGAGGCAGAGAAGCGAGGTTGGAGTGTAAGGGTGCGTCCAGTGGAGGTGGGGTGCAGGGGCTTTGTAGCCAGTTCCACTGCAAGGCTCCTGAGAAATGTTGGAGTCAGAGGGCAGGCCCAAAGAAGGGCAATCAAAGAACTTGCAAATGCCGCCGAACGGAGCAGTCACTGGCTGTGGCTGAAAAGAAGAGATGCTGTCTGGGCTGCCACATGACCATCTAGAGGCTAACCATAAGGCACACGCCCAGGTCTGATCACCCTGCAATGGTGGGCCTGCCTCGATTGAGGGTGTCTTGTGATAAAAAGGCCGAAACACCCAGTGACGTCGAGGTACACAACTGAAGATGTGTCTGAATGGTAGCGACATCACCTAGTGGTCACCCCCAAGAACAACACCAGTCAATTGTAGGGCAAACCTTAGGGATTGTAACATCCAGTCCTGCTAATCAATCTAATAACGTTTGTGGCAAGAATGGAAACCAGCTTTGCGATGAATGACCCACAATCGAGGGAGCAGTGATGGAAAATTGGTGGTGATAGATTTGGCAGGGATCTATGGCATTCTTAAAATCAGCTCAGATTTTGGAGCGGACAGGGGAGCGGGTACTATTTGGACTCAGTGCCACCGAACGAAACCTTTGGTAGATAGGCACAAAAACGCTGGAGCGACTCAGCGGGACAGGCAGCATCTCCCGAGAGAAGGAATGGGTGACGTTTCGGGTCGAGACCCTTCTTCAGACTGAGAGTCAGGGGAAGGCGAAAAAACAAGAGAATTCCGAAAAGGTACATACTGCGGAACAAATGAACGAATGAAAGCTACGCAAAAGGACACTTCGAAGCCAGCAACGATGATCAAGGAAAGGTGGAGCCCACAATGGTCCATTGTTGCCTGTGGCGGAGGTGACAACAAGGGACACGACGGCATTGGAAAAAGTCATCGTAAAAGTTAAATTGTCATCGTCGCGGAGAGATAGAGTATTGATCCTTCAGCCCACTGAGTCCGTACCAACCATGGTCTATCCATTGACGCTAATCCCACAGTAGTCCCATCTAGTTCTCCCTACATTTGCATCAACCCATCCCAGCCTCTGCTGCTACACACCGCTGCACAACAGGGGCAATTTACACAGGGCCAAAGAAGTGACAAACATGCACGTCTTTGGGATGTGGGAGGAAACCGGAGCACCCGGAGAAAACCCAGGTGATCACAAGCAGAAGGTGCAAACTCCACACAGACAGAGGTTAGACAATAGACGATAGGTGCAGGAGGAGGCCATTCGGCCCTTCGAGCCAGCACCGCCATTCAATGTGATCATGGCTGATCATTCTCAATCAGTACCCCATTCCTGCCTTCTCCCCATACCCCCTGACTCCGCTATCCTTAAGAGCTCTATCTAGCTCTCTCTCGAATGCATTCAGAGAATTGGCCTCCACTGCCTTCTGAGGCAGAGAATTCCACAGATTCACAACTCAAAAGTTTTCCCTCATCTCCGTTCTAAATGGCCTACCCCTTATTCTTAAACTGTGGCCCCTGGTTCTGGACTCCCCCAACATTGGGAACATGTTTCCTGCCTCTAACGTGTCCAACCCCTTAATAATCTTACACGTTTCGATAAGATCCCCTCTCATCCTTCTAAATTCCAGTGTATACAAGCCTAGTCGCTCCAGTCTTTCAACATACGACAGTCCCGCCATTCCGGGAATTAACCTAGTAAACCTACACTGCACACCCTCATGCCCAGGTTGGGCATGAACCCGTGCCAATAACCATGGGGTAAGGTAGGCGGGGGGGGGGGGAGGGTTGCAGGTGAGGGCAACGTATCCCCTGCCCTATGAAGCATTACACTCCTGTCCCTGCTTCAGAACACCCCAGCTGTCCAGGATCTAACACTGCCATCTCTCGCCAGCACTGACCTCAATCCGTGTCAGCCACTTCATACGTCGGTGAGAAACTTTAATCAATCTCCTGCTGAGAGACTGAGAGCATCTCCTGCATTTTTACATGTGCTCACATGCGAATATGGAAGCTACGGTGAACTGCCTGAAGAGGGGTCCCGACCCGAAACGTCGCCTGTCCATGTTCTCCAGAGTTGCTGCCTGACCCGCGTGAGTCACTCCAGCACTTTGTGTCCTTTGGTGATAGACACATAATGCTGGAGTAACTCAGCGGGACAGGCAGCATCTCTGGAGAAAAGGAATGGGTGACGTTTCGGGTCGAGACCCTTCTTTAGACTTTTCTTTTCTTGTTTAAGTTAGCAGTTTAAATAGGATTTAGAAACTATCCCAAGATACCAATCTAACTAATCGCATCTGCCTGACTATGGTCCGCATCTTAGAGACACAGTGAACTGCAGATGCTGGAACCGTGCGTAGAACACAAAGTGATAGAAGCATAGAAACGTAGGAAATAGGTGCAGGAGGAGGCCATTCGGCCCTTCGAGCCAGCACTGCCATTCATTGTGATCATGGCTGATCATCCACAATCAATAACCCGTGCCTGCCTTCTCCCCATATCCCTTGATTCCACTAGCCCCTAGAGCTCTATCTAACTCTCTCTTAAATCCATCCAGTGATTTGGCCTCCACTGCCCTCTGTGGCAGAGAATTCTACAAATTCACAACTCCTCTGGGTGAAAAAGTTTTTTCTCACCTCAGTTTTAAATGGCCTCCCCTTAAGACTGTGGCCCCTGGTTCTGGACTCGCCCAACATTGGGAACATTTTTCCTGCATCTAGCTTTTATAATTTTATATGTTTCTATAAGATCCCCTCTCATCCTTCCAAACTCCAGTGAATACAAGGCTGGTCTTTTCAATCTTTCCTCATATGACAGTCCCGCCATCCCAGGGATCAATCTCATGAACCTACGCTGCACTGCCTCAATTACAAGGATGTCCTTCCTCAAATTAGGAGACCAAAACTGTACACCATACTCCAGATGTGGTCTTACCAGGGTCCTATACAACTGCAGAAGAACCTCCTTACTCCTATACTGAAATCCTCTTGTTATGAAGACCAACATTCCATTGGCTTTCTTCACTGCCTGCTGTACCTGCACGCCAACTTTCAGTGACTGGTGTACAAGGACACCCAGGTCTCGCTGCACCTCCCCCTTACCTAACCTAACACCATTGAGATAATATTTTGCCTCCTTGTTTTTGCCGCCAAAGTGGATAACCTCACATTTATCTGTATTAAACTGCATCTGCCCACGCATCTGATAGAGTAACTAGGTAGGTCATGCAGCATCTCTGAAGGACACAGAGAGGCAAAATTTTGGGTTGGGACTGACTTTTCTGCCCGAAGAAAGGTCCTGACCCAAAACGACCCCTACCCATGTTCTCCAGTGATGCAGCCTGTCCCACTGAGTTACTCCAGCACTTTGTGTCTATTCTTGTGAACTGTTTACTGTTGATTGTCTCTGAAGCTGGATTCTTGCCACAGGTTAATAAACTCACTGGGGAGGAACAACAGCAAGGAACAGCAAGTTTGGAGTGGTTCATTTTTTTGTTTTGGTTGTGGAGGTGTTTTTTAAGCATATTTAAATATTCTTGATTGTTAAATTGTGCACACAAGGAACTGTAGAAGCTGGGTTACAAAAAAAAGGACTGGAATAGTCTGAAGAACTCGTCTGGAAGCGCTGGAGTAGTCTGAAGTAGGGCCCCGACCCGAAACATTACCCATCCATGTTCTCCAAAGATGCTGCCTGGCCCACTGAATTACTCCAGCACTTTGCGTCATTTTGTGTTCAAGTTAACGGTTTGAATAAGATTTAGAAAATATCCCAAGGGTCTGAAGGAGGGTCTCGACCTGAAATGTCACCTACCCGTGTTCTGCAGAGTAACCCACTGAATTACTCCAGTACTTTGTTGTCCTTTTGTGTGTTAACCAGCATCTGCAGTTCCTTTGTTTCCACCGTTCAAACCTCAATCTGCAACTCAACTCGATTTAACTGCCGATGATTCACGGTTGCTGCTGAAACTAAACTGATTTGTTGAAAATGATATTCTCTCACTGTCGTGAACACTCTCCCTCAAGCAAACACAATAATAGACACAAAATGCTGGGGGAACTCAGCGGGACAGGCAGCATCTGTGGATAAAAGGTCTCAACACAAAACGTCACCCATTCCTTCTCTCCAGAAAATGCTGCCTGTCCCGCTGAGTTACTCCAGCATTTTGTGTCTATCTCGGTGTAAACCAGCATCTGCAGTTCCTTCCTGCAAATAGAAGAATAGATTGCTTACTGTTCTCCAATGATTGTGGGATGATAAAACATCGAACAGAGAACAATTCAACGCAGGACCATGCCCGTTTGGCCCATTGTATCTGTGCTGACCATGATGCCAATCTAACCTCACCCACCTGCCCGCACATGGTCCATATCGACCATGCCCTACCTGTTCATGTGCCCATCTAAATGCCTCTTAACGATCGCTATCAGATCCGCTTCTCCCCTCACCCTGGCACTCGAGAGTGCTTTCGCGTTTACGAGGTGTTTGAAAACATGCTCACTGCTTTGAACTATTTCGTTTGGTGTAGTTTTGGTTAAGAGATACAGCGTGGAAACAGGCCCTTCGGCCCACCGAGTCCGCGACGACCAGTGATCCCAGTACACTCGCACTACCCTACACACACTAGGGACAATTTACAATCGTTACCAAAGCCAATTAACTTACTGTCCTTTGGTTGGTCTATTGAGTGTTGGAAGAAACCGGAGCACCCGGGGAAAGTTCACCCAGGCCACGGGTAAACGTACAAACTCCGTGCAGACAGCACCCGCAGTCAGGATCGAAACCCAGGTCTCTGGCGCTGTGAGGCAGCAACTCTACCGCTGCGCCACTCTGATGCCCATTTAATAGACCCTTCCAGACATAGAGGCACCACTTCAAAGTGCCAATGTTTTCAGCAGCTGCTTTATTCTCGTTCTGACCTCTCGGTCACAAGAAGCCATGGACTTGCAGAGGGCCTCTCCATGCCTGACAAAGCCAGCTCCAGGTGTTACATTGGTCCGCACAGCTTACCAGAGTAAAGGAGACACGAGGAACTGCAGATGCTGGACTCTTGTGTAAAACGCAAAAGTGCTGGAGGAACGCAAGGGGCCAGGTAGCATCTCTGCTGGGAACATGGATTGGTTACATTTTGGGTCGGGTGAAGAAAGGTCCCTACCCGGAACGTCACACATGGATAAGGACACGCTTAGAGGGATATGGGCCAAACGCAGGCAGGTGGGACCAGTGTAGATGTGGATGTGTTGGCCGGCGTGGGCAAGTTGGGCCGAAGGGCCTGTTTCCACGCTATGACTCTGTGACTCTATATCCATGTTCTCCAGAGATGCTGCCTGACCCATTGAGTTACTCCAGCACTCTGTGCGCTTTTTGTAAACCAGCCCTGCAGTTCCTGGTTTCTGCACTAGATGTGGGGAACTGCAGAACGGGGGGTCAGACATCAGCAAGTTTGGGACTTCCCTGATCGCGCATGAGCCCGAAACCTCCCGCCACTGTGTCATGTCAGCATTCAATACAAGTGTTAGCATTCCATTACCCAACATGTTTAGAGATACAGCACGGAAACAGGCCCTTCAGCCCACCGAGTCCATGCCGACCAGCACCATCCTGCATAAGGGTCAATTTACAATCTCTACCGAAGCCAATTAACTTACAAATCTGTAGGTCTTTGGAGTGTGGGAGGAAACCGAAGATCTCGGAGAAAACCCACGCAGGTCACGGGGAGAACATACAAACTCCATACAGACAGCACCCGCAGTCAGGATCAAACCTGAGTCTCCGGCGCTGCATTCGCTGTAAGGCAGCAACTCTACCGCCGCGCCACCGTGCCTCCCAAATGCCGTCATTCAACGGTCTACAGATTCTGTTAATGAAAGGATGGAGAGGGGAAACAGGGAATTGTGGACCTCACTGTTCCAGACTAAGTTGCTCAGGGCTGTCTCATTCAGTGTTTTTAACCAAAAAACCCCCCTAAGTTTTGAAACCGAAAGGCTTTTTGTATTGAATTGAAAGACAAGTGCATGGAAACAGGCCCTTCAGCCCACCAAGTCCACGCTGAATATTGATCACCCGTTCATACTAGTTCTACATTATCCCACTTTCTCAACCACTCCCTACACACACTAGGGCCAATTCACAGAGGCCAATTAACCTACAAACCCGCATGTCTTTGCTGATGTGGGAGGAAACCCACGCAGGTGACAGGGAGAACATACAAACTCCACACAGACAGCAGCTGAGGTCAGGATTCAACCTTTGGTTTCTGGTACTGTGAGGCAGCAGCTCTACCAGCTGTAAAGCAACCTTTACCTTTAATTTAATTACATAACTTTACATAAACCGGGCAAAATTCAACAGAAATTATGCTTCAGAGATCTGATTGTTTAGATGTACAAACAGTGTAGTCATTTAACACAGATAAATTGTGTCATGTTTGCTTAATTACGAACTAAATGCTTTGTTAAATTCCAATACTTATTGAATCAGCGCAATTAAAACATATAAGATAATTAGGGGATTGGACACATTAGAGGCAGATAACATGTTCCCAATGTTAGGGGAGTCCAGAACAAGGGGCCACAGTTTGAGAATAAGGGGTAGGCCATTTAGAACGGAGATGAGGAAGAACGTTTTCAGTCAGAGGGTGGTGAAGGTGTGGAATTCTCTGCCTCAGAAGGCAGTGGAGGCCAGTTCGTTGGATGCTTTCAAGAGAGAGCTGGATAGAGCTCTTAAGGATAGCGGAGTGAGGGGGTATGGGGAGAAGGCAGGAACGGGGTACTGATTGAGAGTGATCAGCCATGATCGCATTGAATGGCGGTGCTGGCTCGAAGGGCTGAATGGCCTACTCCTGCACCTATTGTCTATTGTCTATTGTCTATATCTTATTGGATTTAACATTATTTTAATAAGAACTGCGTTATATTTGACTGAACATCTAAAAAGCAATAAACTTATTTTACCTCAGCCACTGCAAGGAACTACTAGGACAGTTTTTGTTTTGCACAAACTATACTTGGAACAACTATTGTGTGAAACAAAGCATATTCTGATTTCTATGCCAGTGACAAATAGACCAAATCAACTTCTCGACATTTTTAATTGTAGGAATTAGAAAGTTATTGATGCTCAAAATATATCCACAGGCAGGATCGTTGATGCAATTTTGTTCTCCTGTAGTGCTTTGTGAAGTGAAAGCTGGGTGGCACGGCAGTAGAGTTACTGCCTTACAGCACCAGAGACCCGGGTTCGATCCTGATTACGGGCGCTGTCTGTATGGAGTTTGTACGTTCTCCCTGTGACCTGCGTGGGTTTTCTCTGGGAGCTCCGGTTTCCTACCACACTCCAAAGACGTTCAGTGTAGCTCAATTGGCTTGATAAAAATTGTAAATGGTCCCTAGTGTGTGGAGGACAGTGTTAATGTGCGGGGATCGCTGGTCGGCGCGGACTCAAGGGCCTGTTTCCACGCTGTATCTCTAAACTAAACTAAACTTGCAGGAAAAATGTTCCCGATGTAGGGGGAGTCCAGAGCCAGGGGTCACAGTTTAAGGATAAGGGGTAGGGCAATTAGGACTGAGATGAGGAAAAACTTTTTCACCCAGAGAGCTGTGAATCTGTGGAATACTCTGCCAACAGAAAGCAGCGGAGGCCAATTCACTGGATGTATTCAAGAGAGAATTAGATATAGCTCTTAAGGCTAACGGAATCAAGGTATATGGAGAGAAAGCAGGAACGGGGTACTGATTTTGGATGATCAGCCATGATCATGTTGAATGGCGGTGCTGGCTCGAAGGGGAGAAAGCAGGAACGGGGTACTGATTTTGGATGATCAGCCATGATCATGTTGAATGGCGGTGCTGGCTCGAAGGGCCGAATGGCCTACCCCTGCGCCTATTTTCTACGTTTCTATGTTTCTAAACTAAACCAAGTTTGTTTTTAATAAATGGTTTCTAATTGACGTACAATTAAAGATCGTACAATAATATTCTCGACTTTCATGTAAAATAAAGGTACATGAACAGAATATTTTCCCAACTCAAACCGATAATTGAGTGATCCGTAAATATCCCTGAAGCTACCCATTGACTATAATGAGAGAATACACATGTTCTCTGCAACTCCCCCCCAGCTCTTTCATTAAAGACATGTATTTCCAAAAGACATGTAGTGAAAAATGGAATGTCACATGTTAATGCAGGAATAATCAATTTGAAATGCTTATGCCAATTAACAATGTTTTGGTGAGGTTTCGAAATTTGCTGCTTCCTCAGCTCTGACTTGTATTAAACCCGGGCTAATGGGATCATTTTTCTTCAAAGGTATTTCTGAAACGGTTCAATCGATTAATATGAATTATGCATGCATGCAATGAAAGTCTAATATCATCAGCTTTGCCAAATTAATTCTCATAATTAGATGAATTAAAGAACATAAGGAATCCCTGAAACGTCACTTCCTTTTGTCATGAGCATGTAAAAGGGATTGTACACTGATCACCGTAATTTAACCCCCCCCCCCCAACCCCCACCCCCCTCATTTAAACAATGTTTGGAGAAGCCGTTTATAAAGTGGCCATAATGATATCTATCAGTGAGATTAATTAGTCTCCTATTCCATTGATTCGTTTCGTTTGGCAATTCAGGACGAGGTCTCTTCTATCCGGAATTGTTCCAGAGATTTTTTCAATAAGGTCATTCAAGTCGTAAGTGACAGGAGAAGAATTCGGCCATTCGGCCCATCGAGTCCACCCCCCCCCCCCCCATTCAATCATGGCTGATCTATCTCTCCCTCCCAACCCCATTCTCCTGCCTTCTCCCCATAACCCCTGACCCCTAACTTGACACTGTAGTATTTTACTTAAAGTACTTTATAAGTTAACTCACTTAAATGAGAAAAGAATGGGTATCAGTTACAAAATGCACATTAGTTCAAAATCTAGCAACTGAAAAAATACAGACTATTCTTAGAGGTAAATCAACAGCTTAACATAATTAATAGCTCTCAATGACTTTCAACACAGATCCTTAACCTACACACCTTTTATGCTACCGTGTCTTAATTCTGCATTTAAAGCCAGAAAGAAAAGTACTCTTTAACACTTTCAGACTATTAATCAAAGAGTTTCCAAGTTGAAGTAATATTAAATTGAACTAATAGTTCATTTCTCAAACAAAAGTCGAGGGTTACAGAGAAGCCCCTCATACAACAGGGAGCCTCTCCAGGAAGATTGCTTCCCCTATTAAAATTGCCAGCTATTCTGCCTTTGGTCATTTTTCTTCCAAATGTAAAAGTTAATGAAAACCCTGCAGCCATGTTAATAATTTATTGAGTCGCACTGGTAATCTTCAATCTGTGTAAAGTCTCGGTTTCCTTATCCCTGCATTCTTCACGAGGGTTGCTCACCTCTGCACTGCCTCCTTCTCCCTTCTCAGCGTGACATCTCCAGGGTCGTCTTGTCATGTTGGACCATCGCAAAAAACTTTGGTGGATAGGAGGAGGAGGTAGCCACCTCATCTTCACACGCCGTCTCCCAATGCTGGCTATGCCCAGAAATGCCCAACCCTCAACTGATACCCAAAGCGACTGATACCCAAAGCGACTGATACCCAAAGCGACTGATACCCAAAGCAACGTTTACCTGTCAGGCAGTTGTGGACCCTCGAACCAATCAGCTCGCAGAGTCAGTCGTCAGAATTCCTTGATCTTCACCTTCCTTGAGCTTCGTCCCCTTTGATCTCTCGTTTTCACGCCTTACCCTTCCATATCTCTCGTTTCCCTCACCCTTGACTCTCAGTCTGAAGAAGGGTCTCGACCCATTCCTTCTCTCCAGGGATGCCGCCTGTCCCGCCGAGTTTTACTCCAGCTGTTTTTTGCCCTATCGTCAGAATCACCACTTTGACAACTCTACCTTCAGTGCACAAACCGTTCAATCGTATAAAAAAAAACAAAGCCTTCGGCAGGGCTGTACCCTGATTGTTTCTTGTGGGAAGGTATCTACCTGTGATTCAGCGAGGAATGCTCTGCCCGTGCTTGGAAGAACGGTGCAAGGTTCTGATCGGCGGAGTTTTCTTTTTTTGTTTACGTCAAGCAAGGTCACCAGCCCAGGTGACGTTCTAGCCAAGTCTGGTGGCTCACAATTTCCTGTTTCCTTCCACCGGTGAGCTAAAAATGATTCTGACTCGAAGAATTACAAATTAGCACAATCCGAGCCATAGTTGCAAAGTGGTTCATCATAGTGCTTTGGCACACGTCCATAATCGGGGAAGTGAGACATCCAAGTATTTCTGATTCTGTAACTAATAATAAAGAGGCACATGTGTATCGGGGAGTGCACACAAAAGCCTTAGCAGTGTAGGCAGCAACACTTCCTTTTGTATTTATATCAAACAGTGGTTCTGATAAGAAGAGGGGGTTTTTTTAGGAATATTATCAGCGCAAGACCACACTGGAACTAAAGACCATTTAATATAGATGAACAGATGGCAAGGAGAATGACAATAGATACACACACACAAGAGAACAGCCACCAACATTTTGTAGACATAATTGCTCGAAGCATTTTCTTCACCTCTGCGGATGTTTATAGATATTCAGCGTTATTGCCTTGTGGCAGTAACATCCATAACAAGTAACTCTAGTGCACGTGACGGGCTGACTACCAAACTATGAGAACATCTTTCACAAGTTTTGCTTCTTTTTCTTCTCCCCGTAGTTTGACTTGCGCGCAGATTTCAGGTGATGAATTCACGGCATCACAGCCTGAGACAAAGGGCGGCACGAAAAGCTGGAGTCACTCAGCAGGTCGGGCAGCACCTCTGGAGAGAAGGAATGGGTGACGTTTCGGCTCGAGACCATTCTTCAGAGCCTCGACCCGAAACGCCACCCATTCCTTCTCTTCAGAGATGCTTCCTGTCCCACTGAGTGACTCCAGCTTTTTAGTGTCTACCTTCGATGTAAACCAGCATCTGCAGTTCCTTCCTACGCTTAACAACTGAACCACCCCACCAACAATGAGAGAGCACTCGTGTGATGCCATCTACCTGATTGGTGACCCTCGGACTATCTTTGATCAGACTTTGCTGGCTTTACCTTGCACTAAACGTTCTTCCCTTATCATATATCTATACACTGTGAATGTCTCGTTTGTAAACATGTATTGTCTTTCCGCTGGCTGGTTAGCACGCAACAAAACCTTTACACTGTACCTCGGTTCATGTGACAATAAACTAAACTAAACTAAAAAAAATATATGTAACACAATGTTTGACCCTTCTGCCAATGTTACAGTGGTTTAGTAAAGGAGGGCATTGGAAGTTAAAGGGGACGTATGGTTTAATGATTAATCAGTGATGTCTATTTACTAATGTAACAAAATTCATTGCAAACATTAGTTAATGCCAACAGATCATCAATTCCATAGTAAATGAATTGAATTTACATTTTATATGTATTGAATCGTGTAACAGGACAAATTACCAATCGTAAGCCACATGTGAAACATTACGATAAATGAGAGCATTCATGTAGTTAGAATACTCTTTTTACTTTTAAAAACATCTGTATTGATTGTTAGTCCATATAATCAAGCATGAAAAATGCTAATAAAAAAACACTGCCTTGAACAGTTTGTCCAAATGATTTCACCTGAAAAATTGCATTGAACAGTAATAGCCTGGTGCCCATCACTAACGAATAGCTACATTTATTAACATAATTTCCAACCAGACCTGTTGGTGAATTAAATAAAAGTCATTTGCATTAAGTGCAGGCGGGTGTTGAGGAGTTCCCGAAAGTGAAGATTCCACAACAAATTAGTTTTTGTTTAGAGATACAGCGCGGAAACAGGCCCTTCGGCCCACTGAGTCCGTGCCGCACACTAACACTACCCGACACACACTAGGGACAATTTACAATTTTAACTGAAGCCAATTAACCCACAAACCTGTACGTCTTTGGAATGTGAGGAAAAAACCCATTAGGGACTTTTATTTGCACAATATCATTGAACATTATTTATTGCATTTCTTTTTTCACGTTTACCTATTGTATTACCCATTGAGTACATCTTTACAGACCTGTTGTGCTGCTGCAGGTAAGAATTTCATTGTTCCGTTTCAGTACAGATGACAATTAAACACTCTTGACTGGATTTATGTGCAGTATTACCGGATTAGATGGGATAGGTTGCAGAGCAAACCTTTTCATTGTAAGTCTGAAACATTAGTAATGGGTCGCCTTATAATAATAATAATAATAATAATAATAAGCATTTATTTTATATAGCGCCTTATCAGGTGCTCAAAGCGCTTTACAAAAACATTCAACATAAAAACAAACAGACAAACTATCCTAACGGAAAAGCGGCGAATAAACAACGCCAGCGTCCTCTCACGTCAGGGTCCGGCAGTAGACAACAAAAAGCACAGGACACACAGATACAATTTTTACACAAACAGCCATCACAGTGATTGCTCTAGGCATACCCTCACTGTGATGGAAGGCAAAGAAAAGTCTTATCTCCTCCTCATTCTTCTAATAATAATGACATTATTATTGACATTTCTTCCCATTAACTTAGATGTAGTAAGGAATTTTGGCAATTTGTACAAAGACATATTGAGCTGGGATTTGGCAAGTTCATCCAAGGTACAGTTCTGACTCTCCACCCTATCTATGCCTCTCATTATTATATATACGTAGTTTAGATACAGCGCGGAAACAGGCCCTTTCGGCCCACCGGGTCCGAGCCGACCAGCGATCAAGAGAGAGCTAGATAGAGCTCTTAAGGATAGCGGAGTCAGGGGGTATGGGGAGAAGGCAGGAACGGGGTACTGATTGAGAATGATCAGCCATGATCACATTGAATGGCGGTGCTGGCTCGAAGGGCCGAATGGCCTACTCCTGCACCTATTGTCTATTGTCTATTGATCCCCGCACTAACACTATCCTACACCCACTAGGGACAATTTTTACATTTGCCCAGCCAATTAACCTACAGACCTGTATGTCTTTGGAGTGTGGTAGGAAACCGAAGATCTCGGAGAAAACCCACGCAAGTCTCGGGGAGAACGTACAAACTCCGTACAGACAGCGCCCGTAGTCGGGATGGAACCCGGGTCTCTCCCCCTCAACCTCCGATGGCCCAGAGAAGACAATCCAAGTTTGTCCAACCTGTCCTTACAGCCACTGCCATGTAATCCTGGCAGCCTTCTGGTAAACCTTGTCTGCACCTTCTCCAAAGCCTCCACATCCTTTCTACAATACGGTGCTCAGAACTGCACACGACACTCCAAATGCGGCCTTGCCAATGTCTTATTCAGCAGCTCTGCCAGTCGGGCCACGGAGTTGCGACTTAAATACCAACCGACCCAAATCCTCATACATTCTTCCAATTTATACTTTTATTCCAAACCAATAACTGAAGAAGCATCTCGACCCGAAACGTCACCTATTCCTTTTCACCAGAGATGCTGCCTGTCCCACTGAGTTACTCCAACTTTCTGTGTCCCACAGGGCTTCTGAATTATGAACCCCTGTGAAACATTCATCCAATTTTCATTACAGGTTAGTTTAGTTTAGTTTAGTTCAGGTACAGTGAAAAGCTTTTTTGTTGCACGCTATGCAGTCAGCGGAAAGACCATATAAGATTACAATCGAGCCGTCCGCAGTGTACAGATACAGGATAAAGGGAATAACATGTAGTGCAAGATAAAGGCCAGTAAAGTCCGATTAAAGAGAGTCCGAGGGTCTTCAATGAGGTAGATGGTAGCTCAGGACTGCTCCATGGTTGTTGATAGGATGGTTCAGTTGCCTGACAAGAGCTGGGAAGAAACTGTCCCTGAATCTGGAGGTGTGCGTTTTCACACTTCTGTACCTCTTGCCTGATGGGAGAGGGGAGAAGAGGGAGTGGCCGGGGTGAGACTGGTCCTTGATTATGTGGCTGGCCTTGCCAAGGCAGCGTGAGGTGTAGATGGAGTCGATGGAAGGGACAGGTTGTGACAGATTACACATTGACAGCATTTTCTTAGTTCTGTTTATCTTCAACTCAAACCTCCATTTTATTTTAATCGTTTGATCGTTTTCCAAGAAATCCCCAAACTTTCCTCCTCCAAATCACACTATTATTTCATAACCTGTGCGTATCGCAATTTCATTGAAAGGTTGTTTGCAATACTTGGTGGCACGGTGGTACGGTGGCGCAGCGGTAGAGTTGCTGCCTCACAGCGCCAGAGACCCGGGTTCGATCCCGACTGCGGGTGCTGTCAGTACGGAGTTTGTACGTTGTCCCCGTGACCCGCGTGGGTTTTCTCCGAGATCTTCGGTTTCCTCCCACACTCCAAAGACGCGCAGGTTTGTAAGCCAATTGGCTCGGTGTATGTAAAATGTAAAAACTGTCCCTGGTGTGTGTAGGACAGTGTTAATGTGCAGGGATCGCTGGTCGGTGCGGACTCGGTGGGCCGAAAGGCATGTTTCTCCCCCTGGATCTCTAAACTAAACAACATACAAGAAGCCCGGGTTGGTTTAAATTCCGGTGGGCCTCACTATGGCACTGGAGAAGACCCATGACAGAAAGGTCAGACTGGGAGTGGGAGGGGGAGTTCTTTAACAAACAAGAAGCTATCTCCCAGCTTCTTTCTGCTGAAATTCAAGCGTGAACATTGTAAGCACGAGAAAACCAAACACTCAGCAAACAACCCAAACGATTCTCAAGGAGCTGCATTAAGCCAGATATTATGCTGAAACCCAGGGGGCATTCATTGCATCTCCCTTTACCATTTTAAAGCGTTCAGTGATATTTTCCAGGGAGTTTGCAAAAAGTCTTAAGTAGTTTCTGGGAATAAAATTAATGCAAACAGGCATTCAACACGGAATCTCCCTCTGACAAGTTTTTGTGTTTTATCTTTCACTAAATTGATTTTATATCAGACGTGAAGACATAATCCATGTGAAGATGTGCAGAATGCATTCTGTAGAGCATTGTAATTTCTACTGAGCAAAGGAGACATGAATCACAATCTTTCATTATTTATTTTTTTGATGTGTAATAGTGCAGCTACTCAGGAGAGTTTCTAATACAATATCACTAGGGATGAAAGGAGTGGTGTTAAACCTCCCTTTGTTCTTGTACACCGATAAACATAAAAGCTGCCCCCCAAATGAATCCCAACATCATTAATGCTCCCATTGCTTCAACAGATAATGTCAAATGGCTGGAAGATTTAGGGAAAGCTTAGAAGTCACTCTTATTTTTTAAAAAAAGAACGCTTTTAGACTTCATCCTTGACTTTAATCACGGGAGTAAAAAAAAATTCAGAATTTGACAACATTTCATTTGGTCCCAATGGTCCAGTGTAACCACTGACATGCCTGATAATATTTTCCAAGTGATTTTCAAAAGGAACCCAATCTAAGCTATGCACTCACTTCATTTGACGTTTCGATTTGAGATTGATCTCCAAGGACACCCTGGGTTTCTGAAACGGGGATTATTGGATCTTGTGGCTTCCTCAGATGCCTGAAATCATTTGAAACATGACATGTATAAAGTATGTTGTACATCCCACCCAGCTGTGAACCGTTCATAGATTCAGGCCAGCATAATTAGCAGTGATTTTCCTTTTTGGTAGAAAAAAAAGAGAGAATGCAGCCACACATATTGACACACATCATGAAATCTGACCATTCTTTCAAAAGTCATAATTGAAGAAAAACCTGAAACACATGTAGAGTTAGTATTAATCACACTAAATGCAGGAGAATTTCTCATCAATTGCACCTCTATTTTTGCAGTACATGATTGTAAGGAGTGACACATTTTAACAAGATTATCAATTCATTTGTATCAATTACTTGACAATTTAGCATGGTTCAACTGATATTGTTGATGGATACGCTGTGGTTTCATAGTTTTAGAAACATAGAAAATAGATGCAGGAGTAGGCCATTCGGCCCTTCGAGCCTGCACCGCCATTCAATATGATCATGGCTGATCATCCAACTCAGTATCCCGTACCTGCCTTCTCTCCATACCCCCTGATCCCTTTAGCCACAAGGGCCACATCTAACTCCCTCTTAAATATAGCCAATGAACTGGCCTCAACTACCTTCTGTGGCAGAGAATTCCACAGATTCACTACTCTCTGTGTGAAAAAAAACTTGCTCATCTCGGTCCTAAAAGACTTCCCCCTCATCCTTAAACTGTGACCCCTTGTTCTGGACTTCCCCAACATCGGGAACAATCTTCCTGCATCTAGCCTGTCCAACACCTTAAGAATTTTGTAAGTTTCTATAAGATCCCCCCTCAATCTTCTAAATTCCAACGAGTACAAGCCGAGTCTATCCAGTCTTTCTTCGTATGAAAGTCCTGCCATCCCAGGAATCAATCTGGTGAATCTTCTCTGTACTCCCTCTATGGCAAGAATGTCTTTCCTCAGATTAGGAGACCAAAACTGTACGCAATACTCCAGATGTGGTCTCACCAATGCCCTGTACAACTGCAGCAGAACCTCCCTGCTCCTATACTCAAATCCCCTCGCTATGAATGCCAACATACCATTCGCCAACATACCATTTTGAGTTTTTTTAATCAGCTGCCTTCACTTCAATAGAATGAAATGGTCAGGAAACATAGGGTGGCACGGCGGTGCAGTGGTAGAGTTGCTGCCTCACAGTTCCAGAGACCCGGGTTCGATCCCGACTACGGGTGCTGTCTCTGTGTGGAGCTTGAGCATTCTCCCCGTGACCGCGTGGGTTTTCTCCGGGTGCTCCGGTTCCCTCCAACACTCCAAAGACGTACAGGAATGTGGCTTCTGTAAATGGGACTGCAATGGGGAGGTCAGAACTGCACACAATATCCTGGCAGAAAATAATTGAAAATCTACTCGAGATACAAAATGAACCGACGTCTCACGGAAAATTTTAAACTTAAGGATTTTTTGTTTAGGCTGCCTTAGAGATACAGCGCGGAAATAGGCCCTTCGGCCCACCGAGTCCGCACCGACCAGCGATCCCCGCACACTAACACTATCCTACACACACTGGGGGCAATTTACAATCATACCAGGTTAATTAACCTACGAAAGTGTGTCTTTGGAGTGCGGGGGGGAAACCGAAGATCTCTTTGAAAACCCACGAAGGTCACGGGGAGAACGTACAAACACCGTACAGTAAGTGTAAGAGCGTAACCACAGATGCTGCAGATAACTGCAGAGTCTGAAGAAGGGTCTCGACCTGAAATGTCACCCATTCCTTCCCGCCTGACCCGCTGAGTTACTCCAGCATTTTGTGAATAAACACCGTACAGCGGTCAGTATTGAACACGGGTCCATGGTGCTGTAAGGCAGCAACTCTACCGCTGTGTCACCGTGCCACCCCTCAGGCTAAAGCATCAAACAATTGATGATATTTGAGTGAATTCAAGCATTGGTGTAAACACAAAATGCTGGAGTAACTCAGCGGGACAGGCAGCATCTCTGGAGAGAAGGAATGGGTGGCGTTTTGGGTCGAGACCCTTCTTCAGAATGTTAGTTATCAGAAGAAGAAGGGCCTGAGGAAGGGTCTCGACCCGAAACGTCACCCATTCCTTCTCTCCAGAGATGCTGCCTGTCCCGCTGAGTTACTCCAGCATTTTGTGTCAATCTTCGTTTTAAAGCAGCAGCTGCAGTTCCTTCCAGCACTTGTGTTGGGGAGTCAGATGATTGATATTGATGAGGCGCAGTTACAGTTACAGTTACAGTTTTGTTTTTTCTGCGTGCAGGTATCTTTTCTCAGAAAGAATCCACCATCTGCCCACCAATCTGTGCAGCCTGCACACCAGAGAGTTGGTGAAGGAATCCAAAATTTTAACTTCAGATAAGGAGTTCCAAAAAGTTGAGTTCCAAATTGCAATCTTACTTTGGATTCATCCCAAACACTTTGATGCAAGAGTCCAACATCTTTCCCATTTCTTTCGCTCTAATCTTGGCATTCCAGCACTCATTTGCATGATTGAGTTAAAGGGCCACGCGTAAAAAAAACACAAAGCTCCACACGTGTAAATTCCAATGAAGCTCTCACTGGAACATCGGGGGACATGCCTTGTGTGCAGGAAGGAACTGCAGATGCTGGTTTAAACCGAAGATGGACACAGAGTGCTGGAGTAACTCAGCGGCAGTTGTTTAATCGCTGATGGGTGCAGGAAGGAAGCTGGACGTTACAGTTTTTAGGCTCCTGTACCTTCTTCCCGATGGCAGGAGTGATTTGAGAGCGTGGCCAGGGTGGCGTGGGTCTCTGATGATGCGGGCTGCCTTTTTGAGGCAGAGACTCCTGTCGATCCATTCGATGGTGGGTGGGGGCAGGTCAGAACCCATGCTAGACCGGGCAGTATTCACCACTTTTTGCAATCTTTTTCATTCTTGGGTGTTCGGGTTAATGACACCAGGCCGTGATGGCAAAAAGTCTATCCCCTACTCCCAATTCCTCCGTCTACGCCCGGGATGAGCTGTTTCACACTAGGGCGTCAGAGATGTCCTCATTCTTCAGGAAACGGGGCTTCCCCTCTTCCATTATAGATGAGGCTCTCACTAGGGTCTCTTCTACATCCCACAGCTCCGGTCTTGCTCCCCCTCCCCCCACTCGTAACAAGGACAGAATCCCCCTCGTTCTCACCTTCCACCACACCAGCCAGTGTATCCAACAAATCATCCGCCAACATTTCCGTCACCTACAACGGGACCCCACCACTGGCCATATCTTCCCATCCCCCTCCCCTCTCTGCGTTCCGCAGAGACCGTTCCCTCCGTAACTCCCTTGTCCACTCGTCCCTTCTTGCCCAAACCACCCCATCCCCGGGCACTTTCCCCTGCAACAGCACGAGATGCAACACCTGTCCCTTTGCCTCCCCCCCTCAACTCCATCCAAGGACCCAAACAGTCTTTCCAGGTGAGACAGAGGTTCACCTGCACCTCTTCCAACCTCATCTATTGCATCCACTGCTCCAGATGTCAACTTATTTACATCGGCGCAACCAAGCGCAGGATCGGCGATCGCTTCGCTCAACATCTGCGCTCGGTCCGCGTTGGCCAAACTGATCTCCCGGTGGCTGAGCACTTCAACTCCCCCTCCCACTCCCAGTCTGACCTTTCTGTCATGGGCCTCCTCCAGTGCCATAGTGAGTCCCACCGGAAATTGGAGGAACAGCACCTCATATTTCGCCTGGGCAGCTTGCAGCCCAGTGGTATGAACGTCGACTTCTCCCACTTTAGATAGTTCCTCTGTCCCTCTCTTCCCCTCCCCCTTCCCAGATCTCCCTCTATCTTCCTGTCTCCACCTATATCCTCCCTTTGTCCCGCCCCCCTGACATCAGTGAAGGGTCTCGACCCGAAACGTCACCCAATCATTCCTTCTCTCCCAAGATGCTGCCTGACCTGCTGAGTTACTCCAGCATTTTGTGAATAATCACCAATCAATATGCTCTCGACTGGACACCTGTAGAAGTTCAAAAGAGCCTTCGTACATTGGGGACAATAGTATACTGAGCAGTCTATACAAACCTTTGCAATAAGACCCCAGCCATTTGACTAGAAAACATATGGGAAAAAAGGGTTTAAAAAGTGATTTGCAGCAAATTGGCTTGGAAGAGTAAAACTAAATGTGGCTGTAACTCTAAAAAGTTACATTGCCAAGATGAGCCAAGAGTCAAGGGTTTTCTTTGTCATATGTCCCGAAACGGAACAATGAAATTCTTACTTGCAGCAGCACAACAGATATGGCTCCCAGTACGGTACAGAATCAACTTCAAGCTCCTCCTATTCACATACAAAGCCCTAAATGGGCTTGCCCGCCCCCCCCCCCCCCCATATCAAAAATCTTCTAACCCACCACTCTATCTCCAGGTCCCTCAGGTCGGCCAACTTGGGGCTACTGACTATCCCGCGGTCTAGGCTTAAGTTCAGGGGTGACCGCGCTTTTGCGGTTGCAGCTCCTTGACTGTGAAACAGCATCCCTCTCCCCATCAGAACTGCCCCCTCCATCGACTCCTTTAAGTCCAGGCCCAAAACCTATTTCTACTCCCTAGCGTTTGAGGCCCTCTGAGGGGGCGCTGTGAACTGTTTATGTATGTGCTGTTATGTTTGTGTGCCATTGTATGTTCGTTTCTTAGTACCTGAACTGATGTACAGCACTTTGGTCAACGTGGGTTGTTTTTAAATGTGCTATACAAATAAAATTGACTTGACTTGACTTGACTAAACAGTACTCTGTACTCTGTAAAACCCATAATAAGCACAAAAAAAGTGCAGTATATATTAAAAAGAAATTTTAATTATTTTAAATATAATTTTTTACCTTGCCAAATCAAGGTAGACAATAATAGTAATGATAACAGGTTCAATAATGGTTCAATGGTTCAATGGTTCAATGTGGGTTTATTTGTCATGTGTGCAACTGCTCAGTGAAATTATTTTTGCATATTTACACACGAGGGCACCGCCATGTTTTGACGCCATTTCCAAAGTCCAAAGACCGGTATACTGGAGCAGCTCCCGATCCAGGCGAGCCCCAGGCTCCTGCAGGGCCTTCCTCCGGCGCCCTCGATCAGATCCATTAGACTTGAATGGTGAACAACACTGTCGATAGGGAGTCAGAATCCCAGTTCACACTCCTTGATCTTCACCACCATTGACCATAAGGTCATAAGAGAGAGGAGTAGAATTAGGCCAGTTGGCCCATCAAATCTACTCTGCCATTCAATCATGGCTGATCTATCTCTGCCTCCTAACCCCATTCTCCTGCCTTCATCATGGCAAATCATGTCTGACGAATCTTATAAAAAATTTCGAGGATGTAACTAGCAGAGTGGATAAGGGAGAACCAGTCGATGTGTGGTATCTGGACTTTCAGAAGGCCTTCGACAAGGTCCCACATAGGAGATTGGTGTACAAACTTAAAGCACATGGTATTGAGGGCTCAGTGTTGAGGTGGATAGAAAATTGGTTGGCGGACAGGAAGCAAAGAGTTGGAATAAACGGGTCCTTTTCGGAATGGCAGGCAGTGACTAGTGGGGTACCGCAAGGCTCAGTGCTGGGACCCCAGTTATTTAGAGTGTATATTAATGATTTGGACGAGGGAATTGAATGCAACATCTCTAAGTTTGCGGATGACACGAAGCTGGGTGGCAGTGTTAGCTGCGAGGAGGATGCTGGGAGGCTGCAGAGTGACTTGGATAGATTAGGCGAGTGGGCAAATGCTTGGCAGATGCAATATAATGTGGATAAATGTGAGGTTATCCACTTTGGCGGCAAGAACAGGAAAGCAGAGTATTACCTGAATGGTGACCGGTTAGGAGAAAGGGAGATGCAACGTGACCTGGGTGTCATGGTGCACCAGTCATTGAAAGCAAGCGTGCAGGTGCAGCAGGCAGTGAAGAAAGCGAATGGTATGTTGGCATTCATAGCAAGAGGATTTGAGTTTAGGAGCAGGGAGGTTCTACTGCAGTTGTACAGGGCATTGGTGAGACCGCACCTGGAGTATTGTGTGCAGTTTTGGTCTCCTAACCTGAGGAAAGACGTTCATGCCTTAGAGGGAGTACAGAGAAGGTTCACCAGATTGATCCCTGGGATGGCGGGACTTACATATGAAGAAAGACTGGATAGACTGGACTTGTACTCGCTGGAATTTAGAAGACTGAGGGGGGATCTTATAGAAACATATAAAATTCTTAAGGGGTTGGAGAGGCTAGATGCGGGAAGATTGTTCCCGATGTTGGGGGAGTCCAGAGCCAGGGGTCACAGCTTAAGGATAAGGGGGAAGTCTTTTAGGACTGAGATGAGAAAACATTTCTTCACACAGAGAGTGGTGAGTCTGTGGAATTCTCTGCCACAGAAGGCAGTTGAGGCCAGTTCATTGGCTATATTTAAGAGGGAGTTAGATGTGGCCCTTGTGGCTAAAGGGATCAGGGGGTATGGAGAGAAGGCAGGTACAAGTTACTGAGCTGGATGATCAGCCATGATCATATTCAATGGTGGTGCAGGCTCAAAGGGCCGAATGGCCTACTCCTGCACCTATTTTCTATGTTTCTATGTTTCTCCCCATAACCCCTGACACCCGTACTAATCAAGAATCCATCTATCTCTGCCTTAAAAACAACCACTGACTTTTCCTCCACAGCCTTCCGTGCCAAATAATTCCTCAGATTCACCACCCTCTGACAAAAGAAATTCCTCCTCATCTCCTTCCTAAAAGAACGTCCTTTAATTTTGAGGCTGTGACCTCTAGTCCTAGACTCTCCCACTAGTGGAAACATCCTCTCCACATCCACTCTATCCAAGCATTTCACTATTCTGTACATTTCAATGAGGTCCCCCCTCATCCTTCTAAACTCCAGCGAATATAGGCCCAGTGCTGTCAAACGTTCATCGATTGATTTCAATTGAGTAATGTATAACAGAAGTTGCCATTTTGTTATTGCTCATTTAGCCAAGGTGAATGTCCACTAGTTGCTCGCAATGGTTCTGTGGAGATCTTTCATTGTTAGGTGTACGAAGGACCTGCAGATGCTGGTTTAAACCAAAGATAGTCACAAAAAGCTGGAGTAGCTCAGCGGGACAGGCAGCATCTATGGCACGGTGGCGCAGTGGTAGAGTTGCTGCCTTAAAGAGAATGCAGCGCCTGAGACTCAGGTTCGATCCTGACCACGGGCACCGTCTGTACGGAGTTTGTACGTTCTCCCCGTGACCTGCGTGGGTTTTCTCCGAGATCTTCGGTTTCCTCCCACACTCCAAAGACGTATAGGTATGTAGGTTAATTGACTGGGTAAATGTAAAAAAATTGTCCCTAGTGTGTAGGATAGTGTTAATGCGCGGGGATCGCTGGGCGGCGCGGACTCGGTGGGCCGAAGGGCCTGTTTCCGCGCTGTATCTCTAAATCTAAATCTAAAAAATCTGGAGAAAAGGAATAGGTGACGTTTTGGGTCGAGACCCTTCTTCAGACTGAGAGTCAGGGGAATGAGAAACGAGAGATATAAACGATGATGTAGAGAGATTTAGAACAAATGAATGAAAGATATGCACAAAAGTAACAATGATAAAGGAAATAGGTCATTGTTAGCTGTGGGGTAGGTGAGAACGAGTTACAATGTTTTAGTTTAGTTTAGTCTAGTTTAGAGATGCAACATGGAAACAGACCCATGAGCCCACCGAGGCCGCACCGACCAGCGGTCCCCACACATTAACATTGTCCTGCACACACTGAGGACAATTTGCACTTATACCAAGTAGACAAACCCAAGCCAATTAACCTACAAACCTGTATGTCTTTGGAATGTGGGAGGAAACCGAAGATCTCGGAGAAAACCTACGTGGTCATGGGGAGAACGTACAAACTCTGTGCAGGCTACACCCGTAGTCAGGATGGAATCCGGGTCTCTGGCGTTGCAAGTGCTGTAAGGCAGCAACTCAACCTCTGAGCCACTGTGCCACCCCTGAGACTCAACAATAGCCAATAGACAATAGACAATAGGTGCAGGAGTGGGCCATTCGGCCATTCGAGCCAGCACCGCCATTCAATGTGATCATGGCTGATCATTCTGAATCAGTACTCCGTTCCTGCCTTCTCCCCATACCCCCTGACTCCGCTATCCTTAAGAGCTCTATCTAGCTCTCTCTTGAATGCATTCAGTGAATTGGCCTCCACTGCCTTCTGAGGCTGAGAATTCCACAGATTCACAACTCTCTGACTGAAAAAGTTTTTCCTCATCCCCGTTCTAAATGGCCTACCCCTTATTCTTAAGCTGTGGCCACTTGTTCTGGACTCCCCCAAAATTAGGAACATGTTTCCTGCCTCTAACGCGTCCAACATGACGACTTTGAAGTTAATACGACTTGAATGGGGGGGGGGGATGGAGAGATGTGGGATGCAAGGGTTTTCTTGATGTTTGAGAAATCAATATTAGTACCGCTGGATTGTAAGCTACCCAAGCGAAATATGAGGTGATGTTCCTCCAAAATTCATTGTTACCATTGCCTTCATTTTGAAGTGTTGAGTTCTACTGCAGAAAGGATCTAGGTTAAAACTGGTGATCTGCCAAAAGTTCAAACAAATGCATCTATTCTGCAATAAGGTTCTAGGCTCAATGTAGTCTTTTTTTTTTAAATAGTTTTTTTTTTGTTTTTAGTGATGAAATCTGGCCTGCAATGTGCAGGTTGTGATGAAGACATAGAATGACTGAAAGACACAGCATGGAAACCGGCCCTTTGGCCTACCGAGTCCACGCCGACCATTGGTCACCCATACACCTCAGTTCTACGCTGTCCTAATGTCCCTGCACACTGGCGACAATTTTACATAGGCCAATTAACCAACAAACCCGCATGTCTTTGGGATGTGACCTGGATAGAGTAGATGTGGAGAGGATGTTTCCACTAGTGGGAGAGTCTAGGACCAGCGGCCACAGCCTCAGAAGTAAAGGACGTTCCTTTAGAAATGAGATACGGTGGAATTTCTTTAGGCAGAGTGTGGTGAATCTGTGGAATTCATTGCCACAGACACCTGTGAAGGCCAAGTTAATGGTTATTTTTAAGGCTGAGATAGATTAGTACGGGTGTCAGGGGTTATGTGGAATAGGCAGGAGAATGGGGGTGAGAGGGAGAGATAGATCCGCCTAATTGAATGGAGGATTGATGGGCCGAATGGTCTAATTCTGCTCCCATAACATGAACCTATACCGGGTGAACGTTCAAACTCCACACAGACAGCACCCGAGCTCAGGATTGACATGGCTTGCAATTCATAGCCAGTGGTATCTGCTCCAGTGTCAATGGCCATGTGCTCTGTTTCAAGGGGGAATCTAGTCTTGTGAATTTATTTGTACATATTTGTTAGTCATGTAGGGAAAATGTTCCCTTTGCTTGTGCATAATTTGACTGCAGTCTGAACTAGTGTACATCTTTTTCCTTAATACAAGGAAATGTTTTTAGTTTTATGTGGGGGGGGGGGGGGGGGGGGTGGAAAAAGAGAATGTTGAGTTTTCTTCTCTGCATGTTGCATTGTATGCGGTGGGATTATTGGAACCTCCATAACCTGGCCCCATCCTACCTGACCGACCTCCTCCACAGGCACACTCCCACCTGCACCCTCCGCTCTGCCGCTGCCAATCTCCTATCCCCCCACATCCGGACTAAACTCAGATCCTGGGGGGACAGGGCTTTCTCCATCGCTGCTCCCACCCTATGGAACTCACTACCCCAAACCGTTAGAGACTCCCCCACACTCACCACATTCAAAACATCGCTGAAGTCTCACCTGTTCAGTACTGCCTTCAACCACTGAAGGTCACCTCACCTACTGTCTCCTTTCTCTGTTCATTTATTTATTTACTTATTTATCTATTTATTAATTTCCCTATGTTCTCAAAATCTCTGTAAAGCGTCTTTGAGTATATGAAAAGCGCTATATAAATAAAATGTATTATTATTATTATTATTCATACTGTATAAGTAAATGGAAAATAAAACATTTAAAATATCTGAATATATCTGTATCTGTATCTGAAATATATGTATCTGAAATATGAAATATGAAATATGAAAATATGAAATATGAAATGGTAAAAAAAAATTAAAATAAAAATCAAATAAATTTTTTTAAAAAAAGTCAGGATTGAACCCGAGTGTCTGGCGCTGTGAGGCAGCAGCACTACCAGCTGCGTTACTGTGCTGCTCCAAATCTCAACCCCCCCCCCCCCCCAGCAGGTATGGGGCGGCACGGTGGCACAGCGGTAGAGTTGATGCCTTACAGCGCCAGAGACCCGGGTCCCATCCTGACATCGGGTGCTGTCTGTACGGAGTCTGCACGTTCTCCCTGTGACCTGCGTGGGTTTTCACCAGGAGCTCCGGTTTCCTCCCACACTCCAAAGATGTGCAGGCTTGGAGGTTAATTGGCTTCGATCAAGTTGTAAATTATCCCCGGTGTGTAGGATGGTGGTAGTGCACATAGTGGGTCGCTGGTCGGACTGGACTCGTTGGGCCTAAGAATCTGTTTCCTCACTGTATCTCTATACTAAACTAAACTAAACAGTCTTCACTTGAGGTAAAATTGAATAGCCGTACCAAGGAAGCTAAAATTAATACAAATTGCCAGATTGTGAGCATTGATGTGCATGACGATGACTTTTGATGAAATACCAATTGAACTCAAACCTTTGTTGTTCCTGCAGGCCATGGAAGTAAAGCGAGCAACTCCGACACTTCAGAGAGTTTTGCCACCTGCAATAGCTCCACATCTTATCCAGGTGATATAATGCCCCAGGTACCTTCAGCTTTGTGGCTACCTCCATAACATTCAGCAACTAAACACCAAATAAATGCAAACCCACCCACCCCACTGCTGCAGTTTAATCGACATTGGTTCAGTCTGCAGGAAACATGTTCCCAATGTTGGGGGAGTCCAGAACCAGGGTCCACAGTTTAAGAATAAGGGGTAGGCCATTTAGAACGGAGATGAGGAAAAACGTTTTCAGTCAGAGAGTTGTAAATCAGTGGAATTTACAACCTCAGAAGGCAGTGGAGGCCAATTCTCTGAATGTATTCAAGAGAGAGCTAGATAGAGCTCTTAAGGATAGTGGAGCCAGGGGGTATGGGGAGAAGGCAGGAACGGGGTACTGATTGAGAATGATCAGCCATGATCACATTGAATGGTGCTGCTGGCTCGAAGGGCCGAATGGCCTACTCCTGCACCTATTGTCTATTGTCTATTTTGAGATACAGCGCAGAAACAGGCCCTTCGACCCACCGAGTCCACGCTGACCAGCGATCACCTGTACACTAGTTCTATCCTACACACTGGGGACAATTTACAGAAGCCAATTAACCTACAAACCTGCACGTCCTTGGATTGTGGGAGGAAACCGAAGCCCTTCGGCCCGCCGAGTCCGTGCCGACCAGCGATCCCCGCACACTAACACTATCCAACACATAGTAGGGACTATTTACAATTGTACCAGGTCAGTTAACCTTCAAACCTGCACGTCTTTGGAGTGTGGGAGGAAACGGGAGATCCCTGAGAAAACCCACACAGGTCACGGGGCGAACGTACAACCTCCGTACAGACAAACACCCATAGTCAGGATCAAACCCGCGTCTCTGGTGCTTAATGGCAGCAACTCTACCTCTGCGCCACCGTGCCACCCTTATCTAGGTTTTTCTGAAAATGCAAATACATCACATGTACTGTTACCCCCTGATCAATTCTGTTAACTATAGCACACATACTTTGTGCCTTAACAGCGATAAAAACCTTATAACTTCTACCTGTTGATAGCAAGATCGTGATTTAATGCTGGCAGCTATTAGAAAGGCCCTTTCATTCATTTGCAACAGTTTTGTGAATGGGATTCACTGTTTCAAATGCATGATTAAGGACATAATCATATCCTTGCTTCAGATGAAAATCTATGAAAAATTGTGCATTAATGTTCACATGCCAAGTCCATATAACCATATAACCATATAACAACTACAGCACGGAAACAGGCCCGTTCGGCCCTACCAGTCCATGCCGACCACTCTCTCTGACCTAGTCTCATCTACCTGCTCTCAGACCATAACCCTCCAATCCCCTCTTATCCATATACCTATCCAATTTACTCTTAAATAATAAAATCGAGCCTGCCTCCACCACTTCCACCGGAAGCCCATTCCATACAGCCACCACCCTCTGAGTAAAGAAGTTACCCCTCATGTTACCCCTAAACTTTTGTCCCTCAATTCTGAAGCTATGTCCCCTTGTTGGAATCTTCCCCACTCTCAAAGGGAAAAGCCTACCCACGTCAACCCTGTCCGTCCCTCTCAAAATTTAAAAAACCTCTATCAAGTCCCCCCTCAACCTTCTACGCTCCAAAGAATAAAGACCCAACCTGTTCAACCTCTCTCTGTAGCTTAAGTGCTGAAACCCAGGCAACATTCTAGTAAATCTCCTCTGTACCCTCTCCATTTTGTCGACATCCTTCCTATAATTTGGCGACCAGAACTGCACACCATACTCCAGATTCGGCCTCACCAATGCCTTGTACAATTTTAACATTACATCCCAACTTCTATATTCGATGCTCTGATTTATAAAGGCAAGCATACCAAACGCCTTCTTCACCACCCTATCCACATGAGATTCCAACAATGCACAGTTATTCCCAGACCCCTCTGTTCCACTGCATTCCTCAATTCCCTACCATTTACCCTGTACGTCCTATTTTGATTTGTCCTACCAAAATGCAGCACCTCACACTTATCAGCATTAAACTCCATCTGCCATCTTTCAGCCCACCCTTCCAAAAGGCCCAAATCTCTCTGTAGACTTTGAAACTCTACTTCATTATTAACTACACCACCTATCTTAGTATCATCTGCATATTTACTAATCCAATTTGCCACACCATCATCCAGATCATTAATGTAAATGACAAACAACAGTGGACCCAACACAGATCCTTGGGGTACTCCACTAGTCAATGGCTTCACCTAAGAACTGAAGAATTTTTAAATGTTTCAATAAATAATGCCGATTTGCTTTATAAAAGTATGCTTCGTGTGTGAGCTTGGTTTATTCTAACTCTAAGTAGCACAGCTAATAAGGCAGTGATCATCATGGGAATTAAAAATGGTCAAATTAACATCAAGAATTTATGTTGCAAGAAGTATTTTCTATCATTATTAAGAAATCTCTTTTTATAAGGAAGGACACTAAGTGCTGGACTAATTCAGCGGTTGTAGACACTAAATGCTGGAGTAACTCAGCGGGTCAGGCAGCATCCCTGGAGAGAAGGAATGGGTGACGTTTCGGGTCGAGACCCACCCATTCCTTTTCTCCAGAGATGCTGCCTGACCCGCTGAATTAGTGACCTTCCTTATAAAAAGAGATTTATTTCATGACATTATTGTGCCAACTATGGGCTTAAACGTGATATTTTTGTTCATAAATGATAGAAAATACCTTGCGTGGCAACATAAGTTCTTGACATTAATGTGACCATTTTAAACCAGCATCTGCAGTTCCTTGTTTTTTCAATTCTCTCTTTTTTTTAATAGAGCTAATTAGTTTAATTAGTTAGGCTGACAAAATATGACTATTTCAAATGCACATTATAGCGATCTAAACTTTTTGCCAACTTTAATCGGAGAGTATCAAACTTTTCATCCCGTTGTGGTTTATTCCCATTAAACTGTTGGTCCGTTAAAGTTCTGCCTTCGATAAGCAATCCCCCCTCATCATTTTATCGCCACACATAATTGATAACAGTTCTGATGTGCAAATACGCAGGGAGTGAGATGCATCACATTATTAATATAAAGGCATTTTACTGCTCAACACTAATTGTCAAATCAATAATTAATAAGTTCAAATTACATCGACAGCACATGCTATGGATGCTAAAAATCACTTGATGCAAAGTAGTCAGGGATATCCGAGCTTCACGTTTAACATCCCTGGGGGTTAATGGCTGTGGGGAAAAAAAATGAAATAAAAGGAATCCTTATATCTCTGCAAACCGCCTCAGAAGGTTTATCAAGTTCGACGATATAAATAGTACCTCAAACAGCTCTGAATGCTCATAATGTAGCCCAACATGGTCGTTGGCCAAACAGATGAACACATTGGCCAAAAGGAACGGGACACAATTCTCTCCCAATCACTCGAGACTTAACATGCAACATGATAATGGTACGTACGCAATGCTGCTCGAATGTGGTTCTGGTAGAGACTGAGTGCATGAACTGTCGATTCCTCCACGTAAATGTTCTTTTCACAGTCCGCCCAACCTACCTCGTTACAAGTGTGTCGCAGGCGAGACGTGGTGTCCCTCCTCTTTGAATTCCGCGTCTCGCTCGATGGCAGAGGTCCCCACTGACTGCGTGTGGAGGTCGAGGTTATGTGCCAAGTCTGCCGCGAGCGGGTTGGAGAGATGGGAGACAGATCCAGGCTGATACATTCGCTTTCAGACTCAGGTGGAAGTCAAAACTAATCTGGAAAGCCAGAACACAAACTGACATTTACATCACACAGTTAGCACGGCAACTCCTCCGAGGATGGATCCAACAAAGGATTGGAGGCTCACCCACATGGATATTTTGGGTTCAAACAAACTCACCTTTTCCTGCAACAACTCCCGTGGGATCATGTTCGAAAGGACACAAAGTGCTTAGACAATAGACAGTGGACAATAGGTGCAGGAGTAGGCCATTCGGCCCTTCGAGCCAGCACTGCCATTCAATGTGATCATGGCTGATCATCCACAATCAGTATCCCGTTCCTGCCTTCTCCCCATACCCCCTGACTCCGCTATCCTTACGAGCTCTATCTAGCACTCTCTTGAAAGCATTCAGAGAATTGGCCTCCACTGCCTTCTGAGGCAGAGAATTCCACAGGTTTACAACTCTGACTGAAAAAGTTTTTCCTCATCCCTGTTCTAAATGGCCTACACCTTATTCTTAAACTGTGTCCCTTGCTTCTGGACTCCCCCAACATTGGGAACATGTTTCCTGCCTCTAGCGTGCCCAATCCCTTAATAATTATATATGGTTCAATACGGTCCCCCTTCTAAATTCCAGTGTATACAAGCCTAGTCGCTCCAGTCTTTCAACATACGCCAGTCCCGCCATTCCGGGAATTAACCTAGTAAACCTACGCTGCACGCCCTCAATAGCAAGAATATCCTTCCTCAAATTTGGAGACCAAAACTGCACACAGTACACCGGGTGCGGTCTCACTAGGGCCCTGTACAACTGCAGAAGGACCTCTTTGCTCCTGTACTCAAGTCAGAGAGTCAGGGTGTGATAGAGTCATATAGTGTGGAAACTGTCCCATTGGCCCAACTAGTCCATGCCGCCCAACATGTCCCATTTTCATAAGTCTCACCTGCCTGCATTTGGCCCATATCCCTTTATACTTTATATATATATCTCAAACAAGAGAAATTCAAAAACATAACAACTTAGAAATGTAGTTTGTGCTTTGCCAAATATCTCCTTGGATTTGCAGATGAGTAGACTTGGCACGGTGGCGCAGCGGTAGAGTTGCTGCCTGACAACGCCAGAGACCCGGGTTTGATTCTGACTACCTCTTTTTTTTCCTTCTTTTTTTTAATATAAAAGTTTTATTCCAAAGAAAAACATACAAACATACTAAGCAAAATGTGATCAAACAAAAGTCGCCTGTATCGGCAGTTTACAAAATAAACAATTATCACATTAAAATCCCGCCATCTCTATCAACAATACTGATTGAGAGTGATCAGCCATGATCGCATTGAATGGTGGTGCTGGCTCGAAGGGCTGAATGGCCTACTCCTGCACCTATTGTCTATTGTCTATTGTCTATTGACCCCCCGTGGCGACCAGCGTTCACGGAAGGCCTCCAGAGTCCCTCAGGTGCTGTCTGTACGGAGTTTGTACGTTCTCCCCAAGACTGTATAGGTTTCCTCCGGGTGCTCCGGTTTCCTCCCACAATCCAAAGACCTGTAGGATTGTACGTTGTTTGGCTTCTGTAAATTGTCCCGTGTGCAGGGTAGAACTAGTGTACAGGTGATCGCTGGTCAGCCTGTTTGCCTGCTGTATCTATAAACTAAACTCAACTAAAATGACAAACCAAAGCTTAATACTTAAAAGAAAATAACTGCAGATGCTGGTACAAATCGAAGGTGTTTATTCACAAAATGCTGGAGTAACTCAGCAGGTCAGGCAGCATCTCAGGAGAGAAGGAATGGGTGACGTTTCGGGTCGAGACCCTTCGTCTTAGTACTTACATCTGCCTGGTCATTGATGTCAATCCTCCATCTATCTTCTGCCTTGACTTTGCTCATTTGTGACTTTTGTTTCTTTCGGAAGGAAGAAACGTGGGAACATTTTGGATTTGATCTGGTGTGGAGAATACTGCCCTCCAGGGAAGAGTCCAGAAATGTCTTATTTAGCTTGATGGGAACTTAATTATTGGATAAAATTAAAGGGTACAACCTAGTTTCATCAAAGCTTCATCAAAGCTTCATCAGTGAAGAAAGCCAATGGAATGTTGGCCTTCATAACAAGAGGAGTTGAGTATAGGAGCAAAGAGGTCCTTCTGCAGTTGTACAGGGCCCTAGTGAGACCGCACCTGGAGTATTGTGTGCAATTTAGGTCTCCAAATTTGAGGAAGGATATTCTTGCTATTGAGGGCCTGCAGCGTAGGTTTACTAGGTTAATTCCCGGAATGGTGGGACTGTCATATGTTGAAAGACTGGAGCGACTAGGCTTGTATACACTGGAATTTAGGAGGATGAGAGGAGATCTTATCGAAACGTGTAAGATTATTAAGGGGTTGGACACGTTAGAGGCAGGAAACATGTTCCCAATGTTGGGGGAGTCCAGAACAAGGGGCCACAGTTTAAGAATAAGGGGTAGGCCATTTAGAACTGAGATGAGGAAAAACATTTTCAGTCAGAGAGTTGTGAATCTGTGGAATTCTCTGCCTCAGAAGGCAGTGGAGGCCAATTCTCTGAATGCAATCAAGAGAGAGCTAGATAGAGCTCTTAAGGATAGCGGAGTCAGGGGGTATGGGGAGAAGGCAGGAACGGGGTACTGATTGAGAATGATCAGCCATGATCACATTGAATGGCGGTGCTGACTCGAAGGGCCGAATGGCCTCCTCCTGCACCTATTGTCTATTGTCTATTGTCTAAAGCTTAGTTTCACAAAACATTTTGTTGAACTTTTGTTAAACGTTTTGTGAATTCACTGACGTCCAAATGAGAAAGATTGATGGATTCTTGATAAGTAAAGGCGTCAAAGGATATGGGGAGAAGGCAGGAGAATGGAGTTGAAAGGGAAAGATAGATCAGCCATGATTGAATGGCAGAGTAGACTCAACAGGCCAGATGGCCTAGTTCTGCTCCAATGACTCCAGTGTTCCAACCTATGGAACAATTGAAGGATGTCACAATTCCTGCTTGAATAAGTATAACATTCTTACTTAGTCTATGACCATTACAAAGTGAAGAAGAATTATTCAAAATGGCACTGAGAATCTTGAATCCTTTCACGAGGAAGCCCAATGAAACTACACCACCTCTCTTATAGATCTCATAGAAGTGTACAAAAATCATGAGAGAAATAGGTCGGACAGATGCACAGAATCTCTTGCTCAGAGTAGGTGAATCGAGGACCAGAGGACATCGGTTTAAGATGAGGGGGGGAGAGATTTAATATGGACCTGAGGGGTAGCTTTTTCACACAAAGGGTGGTGGGTGTATGGAAAGAGCTGCCGGAGGAGGTAGTTGAGGCTGGGACTATCCCAATGTTTAAGAAACAGTTAGACAGGTACATGGATAGGACAGGTTTGGAGGGATATGGGCCAAACGCGGGCAGGTGGGACTAGTGAAGCTGGGACATGCTGGCCGGTGTGGGCAAGTTGGGCCGAGAGGCGTGTTTCCATGCCGTATCCCTCTAGGCCTCTCAAAGAACCCACACACCACTCCACCAAGCTATTCCAGCCGTACCTGTGGCAGAGGCAATGGACTTCATAATGATCTCATTAGGCACTTCAAAAGCCTCAGTCTGAAGTGACAGTAAGTCTTCCTGCATCCTCAGGGACTTTCTAAGAGGTGTAATTTTGTATTTTTGAATTAGAAATTAGAATGAGAAATGTAAATTTTAAAAGAGATACAGCCCTTATCAAATCCACTGGAGATATTTTCCCACTCAAGGCAATTCAGTTGCTGCCATTAGATCATTGGCCACCAATCAGCTTATTTCACCAATTGTCTTTGAAGATAAACCTTTGCCTACATATCAATTGTCCTGTTATTAGGAATCTGGAGATAGAATTAAAACTGGAGACAGATGACAGAACCATCCAATTTTAAGGAAAGGTTTATCCTGCTATCTGAAATCCGTTTTGGCGGCAGCTATTTTCAGCGATGTTTGGCTAATTTGACTTCATCCCATGTTAGCATGATCCAAGAACTTCTGACCACCACCATGTGGCACGGTGGCGCAGCGGTAGAGTTGCTGCCTGACTGCGCCAGAGACCCGGGTTCCACCCCGACCACGGGTGCTGGCTGTACGGAGTTTGTATGTTCTCCCCGTGACCTCGTGCAGGTTTGTAGGCTAATTGGCTTCGGTAAAAAAAAAATTGTAAATTGTCCCCAGTGTGTGTAGGACAATGTTGGAGTGCAGGGTGATCACTGGTCGGCCCGGGACTCGGTGGGCCGAAGGGCCTATTTCCACTATGCATCTTATACACTAAACTAATTCTACTTTCATCTTCTACAAACGTATTAATTTTCACCAACAATTATTTATATTTGGTGACATTTGGACTGAGTTTTGTAACACACCCAACCACGTGTCATTTATCAGGATAAATCTGAAGGGTCCAGACCTGAAACGTCACCAGCCCCTTCTCTCCAGAGATGCTGCCTGAGGTACTCCAGGTACTTTGTGTCTACCTTTATCAAAATGGAATTTTACACTGGAATTTAGAAGGATGAGAGGGGATCTTATCAAAACGTATAGGATTATTAAGGGGTTGGACACGTTAGAGGTAGGAAACATGTTCCCAATGTTGGGGGAGTCCAGAACAAGGGGCCACAGTTTAAGAATAAGGGGTAGGCCATTTAGAACTGAGATGAGGAAAAACCTTTTCAGTCAGAGAGTTGTGAATCTGTGGAATTCTCTGCCTCAGAAGGCAGTGGAGGCCAATTCTCTGAATGCAATCAGGAGAGAGCTGGATAGAGCTCTTAAGGATAGCGGAGTCAGGGGGTATGGGGAGAAGGCAGGAACGGGGTGCTGATTGAGAATGATCAGCCATGATCACATTGAATGGCGGTGCTGGCTCGAAGGGCCGAATGGCCTCCTCCTTTAGTCTATTGTCTAAAATCCATAGATCGCCAATGCCAGCAGATAACCTGCGATTGATCTGACAGATCACTGCATTACAAGGAGCCAGTTTGAAGAAAAGAAAAGCTCCCGGTAGCTTTAAATATGCGAGGAAATCATGAGAGTTGCAAAGTGAAAATGAATGAAGGTGCAAGCTACTGATTAAATGTGTGGGTGGGTTTTTTTCCCCCCCCCTTTGGTGCTTGCTTTTGATCTTTTCGGTCGCGAGCTAACGTTTCTTCTCAAGTTCGCACTGGAATAGGAAATGTCTCCGGGAAGTGTGCGTCCTTCCGAGAGAGAGAGAGAGAGAGAGAGAGAGAGAGAGAGAGAAAAAAAAAGCACCCGGCAAAGCGAGAAGGATGTCGAGGTCTTGTCAATAAACAGCTGGCATGCAGCATGTGCACACGCTCTCTCTCTCTCTCTCTCTCTCTCTCTTTTTTAGTGCCATCGTGTTCAATCCATTCCTGCCAGTCTGATCGCGCGCAGAATAATTTAACTGTAATTGATAATGTAAGGGGCAGATGGAGCCTAGTGTCGGCTCCCGCTCACGTTCTCCTGGGATGTTTCCGAAATCAAAGCAGATGGTCCAATTGCATCTTATTTATGTGTTGCTGTAAGTCCCCACAGCCTGCAGGATAATGGATCATCATTGCCTGCTGCGCGCTTCCCCTAGCTTGAGATCCAGTGTAATATTTCATATCATCCTGCAAGGCCACACGCACCCAATCTCCCGGCATTAATAATAGAAGCAATCACCTATTGACTGTGCCTTTCCTTTTTCCTTGCCCGAATTCCCCCCCCCCCCCCCCCCCCCCCCCCCCCATTGCAAAGGGAAGAATCTCCTCTCTCCCCTGTAGTTACTCCTTGCATTCCTGCACTCAGGCAGAGTATTTCGGTGTGAGTTTAAGACTGCTATTTCGGTTCCAAAGGCCAACCCTTTGGCCTTTGGAACCGAAATAGCAGTCTTAAACTCACGCCGAAATACTCGTTAAAAGGGCAGAAGGAAAAGGTTTACTTTTGCCGATCAAAGGTATACAAAAATATTTGCCGGCAAATGAGAAATGGTCAATCCCTGATTATATCAACGCAGTCCAGTCCCACAGGATCAGGCCAACAAAAGGAAGATTGATTAAGCAATCTTATTCTATTCCTTCAGTCCCTTAAGTCCTCGGTTAAAGTTTTGTAAGGCCAGTCAACAGATAATATATCGAGTACATTTTGTTGGGTCTCAACAAGTATAGCCAGAGCGAGTCCTAGCTGTGCAGCAATCGGTGGTTCAACTCAACAGCGGCCAAAAGAACTAAGGTCGTAAGGTCATAGAGCAGAATTCGGCCATTCGGCCCATCAAGTCTACTCCGCCATTCAATCATGGATGTTCTGTCTCTCCCTCCTCACCCCATTCTCCTGCCTTCTCTCCATAACCCCCGTACTAATCAAGAATCGGTCTATCTTTGCCTTAACCAAGGTCACAATGCTAACATCTCATTCCAGAGTTCAGTGTTTTCATACTTGAATACTTATCAGGCCACTGAACCATTCTATCAACAACTAGAGAGTGGTCCCGAGCTAGTATCCACCTCATTGGAGAATCCTCGGACTATCTTTAATCAGACTTTGCTTTATCTTGCACTAAACGTTATTCCCTTTATCCTGTCGCACAGCGGTAGACTAGCTGCCTTAAAGTGCCAGCGGCCCTGGCTTCGATCCTGACTAAGGGTGCTGTCTGTACGGAGTTTGTATGTTCTCCCCGTGATCGTTTGGGTTTTATAGACAACAAACAAAAGGTGCAGGAGGAGGCCATTCGGCCCTTCGAGCCAGCACCGCCATTCAATGTGATCATGGCCGATCATTCCCAATCAGTACCCCGTTCCTGCCTTCTCCCCATACCCCCTGACTCCACTATCCTTAAGAGCTCTATCTAGCTCTCTATTGAATGCATTCAGAGAATTGGCCTCCACTGCCTTCTGAGGCAGAGAATTCCACAGATTCTCCGAGATCTCCGGTTTCCTCACATTCCAAAAACGTACAGGTTTGTAGGTTAATTAATTGGCTTCGGTAAGAATTGTAAATTGTCCAGAGTGCTACTGTACAGGGGTCGCTGGTCGGTGTGGACCCGTTGGGCTGATGAGCCTGTTTCCGCACTGTATCTCTAAACTAAACTAAAGTGTATTTATTCACAAAATGCTGGAGTAACTCAGCAGGTCGGGCAGCATCTCGGGAGAGAAGGAATGGATGACGTTTCGGGTCGAGACCCTTCTTCAGACTGATGTCTTCAGACAGATAAACTAAAGTGTATCTGTACACTGTAAAAGGCTCAATTGTAATCGTGTATTGTCTTTCCGCTAACTGGTTAGCGCGCAGCAAAACCTTTCCAGTGTACCCCAGTACACGTGACAATAAACTAAACTCAACTAACTAACGACCTGAAACTATTAATTTGTTGATTACTTCCAGTTTCTTTCTTTCCAATTTAACCACAGCAAGACTTGTTTTTAAAACATTGAAATTAATAGAATTCTTGCTATTCTAAGGGTGGATTCTTTCACGCTCTCTCTACAAATCATTGCTGAATGCTCAATAAAAATCGCATTAGATTTGCATGTGTTTGAACTCCACTGCTGTTTTTCTCGCCGCTCCGTTTAATTTAATTATGGTAAATAATTAAGGACTGTGCTTCCTTCCCCAAGGTTGATGTAACTGTACCAAAGAGAGATTATTTTAAGGGCGGCACGGTGGCGTAGCGGTAGAGTTGCTGCCTATACACTGGAATTTAGAAGGATGAGAGGGGATCTTATCGAAACGTATAAGATTATAAAGGGGTTGGACACGTTAGAGGCAGGAAACATGTTCCCAATGTAAGGGGGAGTCCAGAACCAGGGGCCACAGTTTAAGAATAAGGGGTAGGCCATTTAGAACGGAGATGAGGAAAAACTTTTTCAGTCAGAGAGTTGTGAATCTGTGGAGTTCTCTGCCTCAGAAGGCAGTGGAGGCCAATTCTCTGAATGCATTCAAGAGAGAGTTAGATAGAGCTCTTTAGGATAGCGGAGGCAGGGGGTATGGGGAGAAGGCAGGAACGGGGTACTGATTGAGAATGATCAGCCATGATCACATTGAATGGCGGTGCTGGCTCGAAGGGCCGAATGGACTTCTCCTGCACCTTTTGTCTGTTGTCTATTGTCTATTGTCTATTGTCTCACAGCGCCAGAGACCCGGGTTTAATCTTGACTGTGGGTGGTGTCTGTATAGAGTTTGTACGTTCCTGCCGTGACCTGCGTGGGTTTTCTCAAAGTGCTTTGGTTTGCTCCCACACTCCAAAGACGAACAGGTTTGTAGGTTAATTGCTTTCGCTAAAATAGTAATTTGTCCCCAGTGTGTGTCGGATAGTGTTAGTGTTAATTCCCGCGACGAGCTACAATGCTGAGAACTGTAGTCCGCACTCAGTATCTTCCCCTTTGCTCATCTATTGGACTTGAGTTTGAACTGGTTGTATCTGTGTCTGGTGTATCTGATCTGTTTGGATAGCATTCACTGTATGGGCCTGTCGCTGAATTTCCTGCACCCTTGGTTCCAGAGCCTTGCCGTATTACCCGTTTTGCTGAACCAACAGAGGCCACGGCATTGGGGGAGACCGATATACCGGCCCAGCAAAGTCGGCCTGGGAAGTCGGCGATGGGAACGGTTCTCCAGATCCCCGGTCGTGGGGGTGGGGGGCAGATTCCACCCGCCGATCGGCCGTGGAAGTCCCGATGAGGTCGAGATCGGCCGCCTCACCCGGCCTGGGTGCCACGTTTTCGGGGGGGACTCCCTGGGGGAGGGGATTCCAAGTGCGCTCTCGTGATTTTTCCGGATTAAAGGAAGTGCCGGACCACCAGTTGGTGGATAACCGGCGGTGGAGCCCGTACCTCAGTACGCGTGACGATAATAAACCTAAAACCTTGCATGTGCTTGCATGCACAAAAAATAATGTCACGACGCACAATTTGAATGAGGATGGGTGGCAGTATGACTTGCTTTGTATTGAGAGCAATACTTGTTGGATTTCCAGACCTGATTTCAAGGAGCTCAGCGTGAGAGCTCAAACATGATCTGAAAAATCCATGACAGCTAAATGACATCCATTTCTCTGCCAATTATTTAACAGTTAGGGACACAATTCTATGATTGCCCTGGCTGCCAGCATTGCTGTTTTGACTTTTCTCTTCTGTAAATGCAACAACCATTATTGTTCCCAACACCCACAGCAGGACATCAGAACATGCCAAGAAGACAGAGTGAAGCAAAGTTGCATTTTCCCTCCAAATATTTGATGCGTCGTTTTCATATTCAAATTCCAGCATAATTTATCCGTTTATTTCGATTTAAATTATGCTGTACCTTCGTACGTATTTTTTTTTTGACTCGGAAGTATGCTTCCTCCTGGAAAATATAAATTGTAAATTCAAAGTTAAAGTTTTTTATGAGTAAGTTTTTATACCAGATATTTTTAACGGCGTGGATTCTTCGAGAGATAGTGTGAGCTTGATGGGCTGAATGGCCTCCAAAAATGAGGCGTCTTTTGCTTTAGACAATGTTCATACTCATATATGGTCTGGCAATTTGGAAACGATGCACTGATCATAATCAATAGTGAAGGGAGTACATATCAGGGCTTACTTAATACCAGCATTATCAAGGACAAGTCTCACCCCGGTCACTCCCTCTTCTCCCCTCTCCCATCAGGCAAGAGGTACAGAAGTGTGAAAACGCACACCTCCAGATTCAGGGACAGTTTCTTCCCAGCTGTTATCAGGCAACTGAACCATCCTACCGCAACTAGAGAGCGGTCCTGAGCTTGTGTATCATTCAACTAAAGTATCATTCATTGATTCTTACCATCAACCTCATTGGAGGCCCTTGGACTATCTTTGATTGGACTTTACTGGACTTTAACTTGCACTAAACGTTATTCACATTATTCCCTTTATCATGCATCTGTACACTGTGGACTGCTCGATTGTAAACATGTAGTGTTGGAAAGACAATGTCCACAGTGCACAGATGCATGACTGGCTAACACGCAACACAAGCATTTCACTGTACCTCATGACAATAAACTAAACTCAACTCAACTAAAACAAACTAAACATTCAGCTCTTCATTAGTGAAGACAAAACTGTGCCCTGTTCTTGATAATATGTAATTGAAGACTTTATTCCAGAGTCCAAGAGCTTAGTTGCATGAAGCGTAGACTGACAGATGACAAGAGGAAAGGAAAGCGCTTGTCTGAAGAAGAGTCCCGATCTGAAATGGCATCTCTCCATTCCCTCCACAGATGCTGCCTGACCGGCTGAGTTCCTCCAGCACTTTGTGTTTTGCTCACCATTCCAGCATCTGCAATTCCGTGTTTTTTTATCCCAACTCTGATGAAGTTCACAAAGTCCATTACTGTTACTGTGATGTAGAGTAATTTGTTAACGTTGTATGTGACATTATAGAAAGTCGAATAAAAGGAGTTTCTATGTGTCTATGTTTCTAAGAGTTCAATGTGATGGCACCAAATGGCATCAAAACTGCATGATTATTTTTCTCAGAATTGCTTGATTTTTACGACATTATCTTACTACAGATCACATACAGAAAACTAAGATGGAAAATTCGAAGCATTTGCCTTGTTTTGAAAAACATGTCAGGACAACTAGATCGACACAAAATGCTGGAGTAACTCAGCGGGACAGGCAGCATCTCTGGAGAGAAGGAATGGGTGATGTTTCAGGTCGAGGCCTTTCTTCAGTCTGAAGATCTCGACCCGAAATGTCACCCATCCCTTCTCTCCCAGAGATGCTGCCTGTCCCGCTGAGTTGCTCCAGCATTTTGTGTCTATCTTCGGTGTAAACCAGCATCTGCAGTTCCTTCATATGTACTATATAGGTGAATATGTACTTTCATTTAAAAAAACTACAAAACGCAATGAAACTGTCAGCTGGATGAAGAGTATAAGAAAATAACTGCAGATGCTGGTACAAATCGATTTATTCACAAAATGCTGGAGTAACTCAGCAGGTCAGGCAGCATCTCGGGAGAGAAGGAATGGGTGACGTTTCGGGTCGAGACCCTTCTTCAGACTGATGAAGAGGAGGGCGGCACGGTAGCGCAGCGGTAGAGTTGCTGCTTTACAGCGAATGCAGCGCCGGAGACTCAGGTTCGATCCTGACTACGGGTGCTGCACTGTAAGGAGTTTGTACGTTCTCCCCGTGACCTGCGTGGGTTTTCTCCGAGATCTTCGGTTTCCTCCCACACTCCAAAGACGTACAGGTATGTAGGTTAATTGGCTGGGTAAATGTAAAAATTGTCCCTAGTGGGTGTAGGATAGTGTTAATGTACGGGGATCGCTGGGCGGCACGGACTTGGAGGGCCGAAAAGGCCTGTTTCCGGCTGTATATATATGATATGATATGATATGATATGATATGATATGATATTTTAGCAAAGAAGGATGATTTTACATTGTACAACTGTTTAGAGTTTAACCTATGATTTACTCAAGCAATTCTGAGAGAAATCATTACACGGTTTCAATTTTGAATGGCATAATTATGGAGTTTTAATAACAAAACGTGGTGAGCAAGATCGACACAAAATGCTGGAGTAACTCAGCGGGACAGGCAGCATCTCTGGATAGAAGGAATGGGTGACGTTTCAGATCGAGGCCCTTCTTCGGACTGAGAGTCAGGGGAGAGGGAGACACAGAGATAAGGAAGGGTAAGGTGTGAAAATGAGACATCAAAAGAGATGTAAAAATCAAGGAAGATGTAGAATAGATTATTGGTAACTCAGAGATGGCGACAACAAAGCAAACAGAGATAAAATGTAATTGGGGACAGTCAGACTGGTCGGAGAAGGGGGATGGGGTGGTTTAAACAAGCATCTGCAGTTTCTTCTTACACACGATTATTTAGATTTAGATTTAGCTTTAGAGATACAGCGCGGAAACAGGCCCTTCGGCCCACCGAGTCCGCGCCGCCCAGCGATCCCCGCACATTAACACTATCCTACACACCCTAGGGACAATTTGTACATTTACCCAGTCAATTAACCTACATACCTGCACGTCTTTGGAGTGTGGGAGGAAACCGAAGATCTCGGAGAAAACCCACGCAGGTCACGGGGAGAACGTACAAACTCCGTACAGACGGCGCCCGTAGTCAGGATCAAACCTGAGTCTCCGGCGCTGCATTCGCTGTAAGGCAGCAACTCTACCGCTGCACCACCGTGCCACCACCGATGACCAAAACTGGTCACCTAAACTAGACCTTTGAACACAAGAATTAATGTAGCTTCAAAAATATTGTTTGGATAATGTCAGGATTTACTCAAAATATATGAAGTATAATCCTGCTCTTTTTATCATATCACACTTGCAGGTTAACATATCTAAACGACAATCTCATTGATGAAGAGGTTGCAGATGCATTGTATTAAAATGTGCCACAGAAGGCAGTGGAGGCCAATGCACTGGATGTTTTCTAGCGAGAGTTAGATATAGCTCTGAGGGCTAATTGAATCAGGGGATATGGGGATAAAGCAGGAACGGGGTACTGATTTTGGATGATCAGCCACGATGATATTGAATGGTGGTGCTGGTTCGAAGGGCCAAATGGCCTACTCCTGCACCTATTTTCTTTATTTCCACGTTTCTATAAGTAACTAGGCATTTAATATACCACCCGGGAGCTGAATGCTATGAGCATTATCTCACAGTTCAATCCACTTCTCTAACCCAGAAGGCAATATTTTACCGTATAGTCTGAAATCGCAATCCCAACATGTTTTATTACACCTATCAACTAAATTCTATAAAAATCAAAGAAAGCTTTCAACCTTTTAGTGGATCATTCAAGTGGTAAATAGTCTTTGCCATGCGATATAAACAGGTAATAAGTATCTCTCCACTGCTGCAGACCAATATCACTGGCATTAAAGCAAAGCAGAGTGAACCCAGTCAGTGATAAAAGACCATGGCACCGTGAACTCAATAATTTGGACAATGTCCTTTCAACGTTTTATTTGTGAAATACTTCATTTTGAAGAAAATGTGCAATAAAGTCAAATAGGCAAGACAGTTACTTGAGAATGTAGGAAGGAACTGGAGATGCTGGTCTCCACTGAAGATAGACACAAAGTGTTTAGTTTAGTTTAGTTTAGAGATACAGCGTGGAAACAGGCCCTTTGGCCCATCGAGTCCTTACCGACCAGCTATCTCCCCGTACAGTAGTTCTATCCTACACATTATGGACTATTTACAGAAGCCAATTAACCTACAAACCGGCGTGTGCAGGGATCACTGGTCGGTGCGGACCAGGTGGGCCGAAGGGCCTGTTTCCGCGCTGTATCTCTAAACTAAACTAAACTAAACTAAACTAAACAACTCAAAGGAGTCAACCCACAGACTCTTGAGATGTGGGAGGACATTAGAATGAGAACGTCGCTTGTGTGCGTACACACTCAGGGTCAGTGTTGACTCTTTCATTGAAGAGGTTGCGTTGGGCCGCACAGTGTGTGGGGTGGCGGGTCCCAGCAGTACATGAAGGGGCACAGAAATCAGATATTGGTCACCCAACAAACGACATGGAACAGAACAGCACAGGAAGAGGCCCTTCGGCCCACAATGTTCAGTTTAGTTTAGTTTAGTTTAGTTTATTGTCACGTGTACCGAGGTACATTAAAACGTTTTTGTTGTTGCGTACTATCCAGTCAACGGAAAGACCATAAATGACTGCAGTTTTGGGCACAGGGCACAGTTTTGTCTTCACGAACGAAGAGCTGAATGTTTTTTTTTTTTTAGTTCAGTTCAGTTTATTGTCACGTGTACCGAGGTACAGTGAAAAGCATTTGTTGCGTGCTATCCAGCCAGTGGAAAGACTATACATGATTACAATCCAGCCGTCCGCAGTGTACAGATACACTGTGCTTTGTAATCATGCTGCTTGTTGTTGCTTTCAGCACACTGTATATTGCAATACATTCATATTGTTAGTGTTTTATTCTTATATGTCCAGAAACAGAACAATAACATTCTTTCTTTCAACAGCATAACAGATATGTGAGCGTTGTAGGAAGGAACTGCAGATGCTGGTTTCAACCGAAGGTAGACACAAAATGCTGGAGTAACTCAGCGGGACAGGCAGCATCTCTGGAGAGAAGGAACGGGCTCGACCCGAAACGTCACCCATTCCTTCTATGCAGAGATATTTGAACGTAGTACTTTGTAAACCCCATAATAATCAGCAACAAAAAAATGTTCAGTATATATAAAAAGCAGACAAATAAATAGACAATATTAATACTTAATGTAGAAAGTTTCTAAATAGAAAATCCGTAGTCCAATATATTTCTCATCTTTAGGACCGAAATGTAGTTTCCATAAGCAGACCGACCCATTTACAATACATGCCTCTTTATTCATAGCTCTGCGCACATCAATATTTAAGGATTAACCACAAGTTGTAATAGAGTACTGGGGAGTAAATGGAATCACCATCACAGAGATCTGACAAGCTCATGATATGATGGATCAGCAGATTAAAATGGTCAGGCCAAACCAGCAGGTGGAATTTAAGTTCAGAAAAAAGAACGTGCAAAATTGTTCAATGCGTTTCAAGGCACTCAAAGAATTTTGGGTACTCAAACAGATAGGGAGTTCTGGTCTCCCCATTACAGGAAGGATGTGGAGAAGGTGCAGAAAAGGTGTACCAAAATACTGCTTGGATTATAATAATAATAATAATAATACATTTTATTTATATAGCGCTTTTCGTATACTCAAAGACGCTTTACAGAGATTTTGAGAACATAGGGAAATTAATAAATAGATGGCGGCACGGTAGCGCAGCGGTAGAGTTGCTGCTTTACAGCGAATGCAGCGCCGGAGACACAGGTTCGATCCTGACTATGGGTGCTGCACTGTAAGGAGTTTGTACGTTCTCCCCGTGACCTGCGTGGGTTTTCTCCGAGATCTTCGGTTTCCTCCCACACTCCAAAGACGTACAGGTATGTAGGTTAATTGGCTGGGTAAATGTAAAAATTGTCCCTAGTCAATAGTCAATAGTCAATAGTCGTTTATTTGTTACATACACATAAATGTGTAGTAAAATGAAACATTACCCGCAGTTGAACAATAAGACCAATAAGATTAATCAATAAAAATGCAATAACACACACAATCACAACTAACACCAAACAAAAAGAAACATCCATCACAGTGAGTCTCCTCTAGTCCCTCCTCACTGTGATGGAAGGCCAAAATGTCTTTTTCTCTTCCCTGCCGTCTTGTCCCGCGGTCAGGCTGTTGGATTTGCCTCGTCGGGGCGGTCGGGGCTCCCGATATTGAAGCCGCCGCTGGGCGGTGAAAGGTCAACGGCCTATTTCAGGCCGCGCCGGACGGTGAAAGGTCCGTGGCGGGCCGACCCAAGCCCCGCGATTCGGGGCGGGCGAACACGCTGCCTCTGCCGTTGCCGGAGCTCCCGATGTCGGCCCCCATCCAGGGGTCTGCGGGCTTCCGACGTCCACGCGGCCCGCGCCGGAGCCTCCGGAGACGAGTCGCAGCCGCGCCCGCAACATCCGCAGGCAGCCAGCGCCGCAGGTGGTGAGTCCGCGCCGCGGGCTCTGCGAACCAGAGCCCCAGGTGTTCCCAGGTGAATGGCCGGTGGTAGGCCGCAACGGGAACGGAGACACGACACAGAACAAAGGTCACGTCTCCGTTCTGGAGAGAGAATGTTACAGTTCCCGTTCCCTCCCACCCCCCCCCCCCCCCCCCAAAACATAACATACAAACACTACACCATATTAAACTACAATTCAGACAAAAACAACAAAAAACACAAAAGACAGACGGACTGCAGGCAAGTGTTAATGTACGGGGATCACTGGGCGGCACGGACTTGGAGGGCCGAAAAGGCCTGTTTCCGGCTGTAGATATATGATATGATATGATAGATAAATAAATAAATAAATAAATGAACAGAGAAAGGAGACAGAAGGTGAGGTGACCTTCAGTGGTTGAAGGCAGTACTGAACAGGTGAGACTTCAGCGATGTTTTGAATGTGGTGAGTGTGGGGGAGTCTCTAACGGTTTGGGGTAGTGAGTTCCATAGGGTGGGAGCAGCGATGGAGAAAGCCCTGTCCCCCCAGGATCTGAGTTTAGTCCGGATGTGGGGGGATAGGAGATTGGCAGCGGCAGAGCGGAGGGTGCAGGTGGGAGTGTGCCTGTGGAGGAGGTCGGTCAGGTAGGATGGGGCCAGGTTATGGAGGGCTTTGTAGGTTATGAGGAGGATTTTGTACTGGATTCTCTGGGGGATGGGGAGCCAGTGGAGTTTATAAAGGACGGGGGTGATATGGTCACGGATCGAGGTGTGTGTGGATTAGAGGGTATTAGCTGTAAGGAGAGGCTGGACACATTTCGATTTTCTTTCCTTTGGAGCTTTGGAGATTGAGGGGAGACCTGCAAGAAGTACATGAAAGGATGAGAGGCATAGACGGGAAAGACAGACCTTGCATTTGGAAAAAATAAGGTTTGCCTTAATTGACAAACCAGATCTTTTTTTTAAATATGGTCTCCATTTATTGATTTTTTAAAAAAGTAAATGGGTTTGTCACAAAACTAAAATTTAAAACTAAAGTTAAAACTTGAGTTTAGGGTTGGATGTACAACTATACTCACTAACTCCCGGATCTATCCCCATAATCTTTATATTTGTGATTCTCTTTTTTCTTTGCTTTCTCTCTATTAGTTTATAGTCCTTTTTTTCAGTCTCTTTTCACCTTTATCTTTTCTTAAAAAATGTAAAAATTGAAGCTATTCTATAACCAGTTTGTCGTTTATTATTATTTGTACATATGCTAATATTTGTACATAAGTCAAGTCAAGTCAAGTCAATTTTATTTGTATAGCACATTTAAAAACAACCCACGTTGACCAAAGTGCTGTACATCTGATTAGGTTCCAATGGAAAAAAAATGAAACATACAGTAGCACGCAAACAGTTCACAGCGCCTCCTCAATGAGCCTCAAACACTAGGGAGTAGAAATAGGTTTTGAGCCTGGACTTAAAGGAGTCGATGGAGGGGGCAGTTCTGATGGGGAGAGGGATGCTGTTCCACAGTCTAAGAGCTGCAACCGCAAAAGCGCGGTCACCCCTGAGCTTAAGCCTAGACCGCGGGATAGTGAGTAGCCCCAAGTCGGCCGACCTGAGGGATCTGGAGTTAGAGAGGGGGGTTAGAAGATTTTTGATGTAGGGGGGGGAGTGTCCATTTAGGGCTTTATACGTGAATAGGAGGAGCTTGAAGTTGATTCTGTACCGTACAGGGAGCCAGTGGAGAGAGGCCAGAATCGGGGTGATGTGGTCCCTTTTACGGGTACCCGTCAGGAGTCTCGCTGCGGCGTTTTGGACCAGTTGCAGGCGGGACAGGGAAGATTGGCTGATCCCAGTGTATAGGGAGTTGCAGTAGTCTAGGCGGGAGGAAATGAAAGCGTGAATTATTTTTTCTGTGTCGTCGAATTGGAGGAAAGGTTTGATTTTAGCTATGGTCGAAGTTGGAAGAAGCTGGCTTTTACCACAGCGTTGACTTGCTTGTCAAATTTTAATGCAGAGTCAAATATCATGCCGAGGTTTTTGACATGCGGTTTGACTAGGCATTACCCATCCTTGTAGTGCTTCCAATACCTGTGGTATGCTTTATTTTGGGATATGCAGTATTTGTTAACTAAGGAGGGTTTAAGGTGAATGAGAATGTGTATCATTGCGGAATGTATGGAACTGGAAAATCAAAATAAAAATAGAATTTTTTTTATTTTAAAAAATTTTTTTTTAATTTAATTTTTTTTTTTTAATTTAAAAAAAGGAAAGACAGTCAGAACCTTTTTTTCCCCCGTGGTAGAATATCAAAGACTGGAGGGCATCATTTTAAGACGAGAGAAAGGAAATTTCAAAGGAGTTGGTTTCTTGGAACATTCAGCATCGGCGGAGGGAATGAACAGGCAACGTTTCGGGTCGGGACCCTTCTTCAGACTGATCGTAGTAGGGATGGCGTGAGGGGGAGAAAACTGGGAAGAGGTGGAATTGGTGGGCCAAATTGCCTGTTTCCGCCCTGTATCTCCAAAATAAAGTAAACGCTAAACTAAACTAAAAATTTATCTTCACAAAAAAGATCGTTCTTAGCTAAAACAATGTCTGAACAACTGATTAAATCTGTCGCTGGTTTTTTTACTCAAACATTTCCTCTCATCTTTAGGATCGAAATATAGTTTCCACAAGCAGACCGACCCCCTTACAATACATGCCTCTTTATTCACAGGTCTGCGCACATCAGACTGAAGAAGGGTCTCGACCCAAAACGTCACCCATTCCTTCTCTCCAGAGATGCTGCCTGTTCCGCTGGGTTACTCCAGCATTTTGTGTCTATCGTCAATTTAAACCAGCATCTGCAGTTTTTTTCCCCTAAGTGATAGGTGGATACAGGTGATGGGGGGGTTGGTCGGCAGATTGGTGGAGTAAGTTTCAAAGGTAATAGAAGAAAAGAAGGAAAAAGTTGACAGTTAAGGAGAGAAGAGTTAGCAGACTGAAGATGGAACACAAAATGATGGAGTAACTCAGCGGGACAGGCAGCATGTCTGGAGAGAAGGAATGGGTGACGTTTCGGGTCGAGACCCTTCTTCAGACTGAGAGACAGGTGAGAGTGAGACACTGACATAAGGAAGTGTAAGGCGTGAAAAATGAGACAAAGGGGATGTAGTTCAAGGAAAATGTAGAATAGATCATTGTTATCCAAGAGAACGTGTCAACCAAGCAAACAGAGATAACATTTAATCAGGCGGACAGTCAGACAATTTTACATTCATACCAAGCCAATTAACCTACAAACCTGCACGTCTTTGGAGTGTGGGAGGAAACCGATCTCGGAGAAAACCCACGCAAGTCACGGGGAGAACGTACAAACTCCCTACAGACAGCACCCGTGGTCAGGATCGAACCCGGGTCTCTGGCACTGTGAGGCAGCAACTCTATCACTGCGCCACCGTGCCACCCCACCATGTTCTATATCTCTCTACATCACCGTCTATATATCTCGTTTCCCTTTCCCCTGACTCTCAGTCTGAGGAAGGGTCTCTCAGTCTGAGGAAGGGTCTCGACCCGAAACGTCACCCGTTCCTTCTCTCCAGAGATGCTGCCTGTCCCGCTGAGTTACTCCATCTTTTTGTGTCTATCAAGATCTTGTACGTTGCCAGCCATCAGAAACCACTCGGAGATGATTACAGTAAATCACTCAAACTTTCAGCTGGAGCTTTAATTGCACCGAGACAGCTGAAGGCTATTTCACTTTAGTGTTTGATTCAATTTTGTAACAACATCAGCTGTCTGCAATGGAACAGCTCGAGGAATATCGCTGCAAAGTGTCAGACCTGACTCGTCTGCAGACGAGTTGGTGATTCGAGTAAATCGATGATTTAATCTTGGACGGATTGGAAATGGAAAACTGTGTTGGGATTTGCTTCTCACTTTTTAAGTGCGGGAAGGAACTGCAGATGGGCTGGTTTACACCAAACATAGACAGGGAATGCTGGAGTAACTCAGCGGGTCAGGCAGCATCCCTGGAGGGAAGGAATGGGTGACGTTTCGGATCGAGACCCTTCTTCACACACTTTAGTTCAGTTTAGTTTACAGCTACGTGTACCGAGGTAGAAAGCTTGTGTTGTGTGTTAAGTAGTCAGCAGAAAGACTAGACATGATTACAATCGAGACACCCAAGAGTCAAGAGTGTTTTATTGTCAGATGTCCCAGATATAACAATGGCATTCTTACTTGCTGCATCACAACAGAATATGTATACATAGTACACTGTAAACAATAATAATAATAATAATAATAATAATAATAATAATAATAATAATAATAATAATAATAATAATAATAATAATAATAATAATAATAATAATAATAATAATAATAATGATAATAATAATAATAATAATAATAATAATAATAATAATAATAATAATAATAATAATAATAATAATAATAATAATAATAATAATAATAATAATAATAATAATAATAATAATAATAATAATAATAGTTCGGAGCCTATTTGAGGTTGTGGTGTTTAATAAGTATAAGAAAATAACTGCAGATGCTGGTACAAATCGAAGGTATTTATTCACAAAATGCTGGAGTAACTCAGCAGGTCAGGCAGCATCTCGGGAGAGAAGGAATGGGTGACGTTTCGGGTCGAGACCCTTCTTCAGACTGATGTCAGGGGGGCGGGACAAAGGAAGGATATTGTGGTGTTTAATAGCCTGATGGCTGTAGGGAAGAAGCTGTTCCTGAACCTGGACGTGACAGTTTTCAGGCTCCTGTACCTTCTTCACGATGGCAGGGGTGAAATGAGAGCGTGGCCAGGGTGGTGGGGGTCTCTGATGATGCTGGCTGCTTTTTTGAGGCAGTGACTTCGATAAATCCCTTTGATGGTGGGGAGGTCAGTGCTGGGCGGGGGCTTCAATGTCGGGAGCCACGACCGCCCCGACGTGCAGCAACAGCGGCAGCGTGTTTGCACGCCCCGGATCGCGGGGCTTGGGTCAGCCCGCTGCGGACCGTCCGGCACGGCCTGCAACCACAACAACCTGACCGCGGGAGAAGACGGCAGGGGAAGGGAAAAGACATTGTGGCCTTCCATCACAGTGAGGAGAGAGGACTGGAGGAGACTCACTGTGATGGATGTTTCTTTTTTTGTGTGTTTTTGGGGTTGTGTAATTTGCCTATTTTAATGCTTTTATCGTTGGACTGTGGGTGACTGAATTTCGTCCAAAAAAATCTTTTTTTGGATGACAAATAAAGATACCTTGAATCTTGAATCTTGAAGTCAAGTCAAGTCAAGTCAAGTTTATTTGTCATGTATACATACACGATGTGCATTGAAATGAAAGTGGCAATGGCTGCAGATTGTGCAAAAATAGAATTACAGTTACAGCATACAAATTAAAGTTAATACAGAAAAGACAAAATTCCGATGTACAGATACAGAATTAAAGGGAATAACATTTAGTGTAAGATGAAGTCCAGTAATGTCCAATTAAGGACAGTCCGAGGGTTTCCAATGAAGTAGATGGTAGCTCAGGACTGCTCACTAGTTGTTGATAGGATGGTTCAGTTGCCTGATAACAGCTGGGAAGAAACTGTCCCTGAATGTGGAGGTGCGCCTTTTCACACTTCTATACCTGGTGCCCGATGGGAGAGGGGAGAAGAGGGAGTGGCCAGGGTGAGACTGGTCCTTGATTATGCCGCTGGCCTTGCCGAGGCAGCATGAGGCGTAGATGGAGTCAATGGAAGGGAGGTTGGTTTGTGCGATGGTCTGGGCTGCGTCCACGATTCTCTGCAGTTTCTTGCGGTCTTGGACGGAGCCGTTCCAAAATAGCGCCGTGATGCATCCCGATGAAATGCTCTCTATGGTACATCTGTAGAAGAAACACTTGCAGATTATACTCAGTCTGGCCATGTCGTGACTCCCCACCACCCACTCTCAACCCCATCGAAGGGCAGCCCAGTGGAGCAGCTGGTGGAGCTGCTGCCTCACAGCACCAGAGACCCGGGTTCGATCCTGACCTCGACCACTGTCTGTGTGGAGTTTCCACGCTTCCCCCTGTCTGCATGTTGGTTTCCTCCAGGTGGCGCCATTTCCTCCCACATCCCAAAGGCGTGTGGGTCGGTAGGTTAGTTTGCCTCCGCAAAATGTCCCTGGTGTCGGCTGTGGATACAAAAGTGGGATAACGTAGAAATTGTGTGCAAATGGACAAAAAGTGCTGGGGTGACTCAACAGGTCAGGCAGAATCTCTGGAGAACACGGATAGGTGACGTTTTGGGTTGAGACCCTTCTTCAGACTTTGTGTCCTTTCATGCATGTTCTTCCGAGATGTTACCAGACCTGCTGAGTTACTCCAGCACTATTGTGTCCTTTCTTTCTGCCTGCAGTTCCCTGCTTTCCACATAGAACTAGTGTGGTTGGGCGATCGATGGTTGTCTATACAGGGTGTATATGAATATATATATTGAAAACAGAGAGGATGAGACGGAGTTTCTTCCCACAGACCATCAGGACTGTTAACTCTCATATCACCAGGGACTAATTTAATTTACTGTATTAATTTATTTTTTGCGTTAAAAAATAAATTCTATTCTGTTTTGTAGTTTAGCACAATCCGCAGGCGTTGCCACTTTCATTTCACTGCTCATCTTGTATATGTATGTGACAAATAAAGTTGACTTGACTTGACTTGATATATCCCTTCATTATCACCTCTTCCAGAGCAGTTTGAAGAAGGATTTCAATCAGAAACGTCACCTATTCCTTTTCTCTGGAGATGCTGCCCGACCCGCTGAGTTACTCCAGCATTTTGTGTCTATCTGTAGACCAGCATCTGCAGTTCCTTCCTGCACAAAAAAAAGACCTTTCCACCCTTTCCAACCTATCGACCTCTTTACTACCACTGAAACGCACACAGAACTACTTTAAGTGTGCTTTCACCAACGACTTGTACAGCTGCATCAAGTATTGCACAAGTTAAAATAAATCTCAAATGTGTTTTACAAAATAATTGATAGCCAGGGACAGCTGCCATTTTCTCCATCTGTCAATATTGGAAGCACTCAGATTTACAACTTGGAAAAACTTCATGATTTTTATTTTAATTATTCTATCAGGAAACGTGACATTGCGAACATGGCCAGAAATTATTGTTCATCCCACGATTACATTTTACTTTGAATGCCTCGTTGTCACCTTCCACCTTCCTTGACCTCCTTCCCCTTTGATCTCTCGTTTTCACACCTTCCCCTTCCACATCGCTGTGTCTCCCTCTCCCCAGACTCTCAGTCTGAAGAAGGGTCTCGACCCAAAACTTCACCGATTCCTTTTCTCCAGAGATGCTGTCCTTCCCGCTGAGTTACTCCAGCTTATTGTGTCCACCTTCGGTTTAAACCAGCATCTGCAGTTCCTTCCGACACGGAACAATGAAAGATCTCCACAGAACCATCGCGAGCAACTGGTGGACATTCACCTTGGCTAAATGAGCAATAGCAAAATGGCAACCTCTGTTATACATTGCTCAATTGAAATCAATCGATGAACGTTTGACGGCACTGGGCCTATATTCGCTGGAGTTTAGAAGAATGAGGGGGGACCTCATTGAAACGTCACGGGCGGCACGGTGGCGCAGCGGTAGAGTTGCTGCCTTACAGCGAATGCAGCGCCGGAGACTCAGGTTCGATCCTGACTACGGGTGCCGTATTGTACGGAGTTTGTACGTTCTCCCCATGACCTGTGTGGGTTTTCTCCGAGATTTTCGGTTTCCTCCCACACTCGAAAAGACGTACAGGTTTGTAGGTTAATTGGTTGGGCAAATGTTTTTAAAAAATTGTCCCTAGTCGGTGTAGGATAGTGTTAATGTGCGGGGATCGCTGGGCGGCGCGGACCCGTTGGGCCGAAGGGCCTGTTTCTGCCCTGTATCTCTAAAAAATCACCCATTCCTTCTCTCCAGAGTTGCTCCAGCATTCTGTGTCTATTTTCGCTGTAAACCGGCATCAGCAGTAACTACCTACACATGATCAAGATGGCATTGAGACTGCTTGATTTCAATTGTTGTTATCAATCTCAGTCTCAATGAAAGGATTTCCATAAGATCATCACAAATCTTGGTTATAATATCCGAGCTAAACGCACAACACAATGGAAGCCAAACAGCAAGCAAGCACTGCGATCATTTACTTCCAAAACTCCCAATTGCTGCTGACGTCTGATGAACTATGACACTGGCCGCTGTGAGTTGTCAGGGAATCTCTGGCCAATAACTTCAGCAGAGTTTCTCAGTAAAGTGATCTCCCGCTGTGACACACTTGATCAATAAGTAGAGGTCAAACTAAACCACACAGAGTCACAGAGTGTGAATTGTCCCTAGTGTGTGTAGGATTGTGTTAGTGTGCGGGGATCGCTGGTCGGCGCTGACTCGGTGGGCCATAGGGCCTGTTTCTGTGCTGTATCTCCAAACTAAACGAAATTAAAATCAATTTAAAGTGTGACGGTTTGCACTTCATCCCGCAAAATCATTGTATCACAAGAGGGTGGCACGGTGGCGCAGCGGTAGAGTTGCTGCCTTACAGCGCCTGAGACCCAGGTTCGATCCTGACTATGGGCGCTGTCTGTACGTAGTTTGAACGTTCTCTCCACGTGACCGCGTGGGTTTTCTCTGGGCGCTCTGGTTTCCCCACACACTCCAAAGATGTGCAGGTTTGTAGGTTAATTTGCTTTGGTACAAAAAATGTGTAAATTGGCTCTATGTGTAGGATAGGGCCAGTGTACAGGGTTGGCACAGACTCGGTGGGCCGAAGGGCCTGTTTCTGCACTGTATTTCTAAACTAACCTAAATTAAAATTAATTTATAGTGTAAGAGTATGCACTTCATCCCATTTGACGGGGCCAACAAGTTTAGTTTAGCTTAGTTTAGAGATACAGCACGGAAACAGGCCCTTCGGCCCACCAAGTCCGTGCCGACCAACAATCCCTGTACATTAACACTGACTATATGAACATTGACTTCTCCAACTCCAGATAGCTCCTCTGTCCCTCACTTTCCCCTCCCCTTCCCAGTTCTCCCACTGTCTTCCTGTCCTCTACTACATCCTATCTTTGTCCCGCCCCCCTCCCCTGATATCAGTCCGAAGAAGGGTCTCGACCCGAAACGTCACCCATTCCTTCTCTCCTGAGATGCTGCCTGACCCGCTGAGTTACTCCAGCATTTTGTGTCTACCTTCAATTTGAACCATCTTCCGCTGTTATTTTCCTAACACTATCCTACACACTAGGGACAATTTACAATTTTACCAAAGCCAATTAGCCTACAAACCTGTACGTCTTTGGAGCGTGAGAGGAAACCGACACACCTGGTGAAAGTCCACGCGGTCACCTTGAGGACGTACAAGACAGCACCTGTGGTCAGGATCGAACCCAGGTCTCTGGCGCTGTAGGGCAGCAACTCTACCGTCGTGCCACCGTGCCGCCACAGGCAGAGTTATGCAAAGCCGTTGTCTAACTGCAGCCAGGGTTCCACGTCTTGCTTCGGTTCAAATATTTATCCATGTTTTCCTTTAAAGAATGCAATGAGACCTGACTTTCAAATGTGAAAAACCCTTCCGTAGTTTAAATCTCACTAAGACGTGTTTTCTTAAATCAAATGGATTACAGTGGCAATAAGGGCCGTTCTCCGCAGTGCTACTCTGAACTACACTGGGCCCATGCAGATGGCTTTTCTCCAACAGAATGGATGCACTTGCAACAGGTTAATCTCTACGTTGCAAGAGGAATCTAACGAGCATCTCAGAGGATATCTGGAACTTCGATCGGGGGATCGTGAGGAGCTGCTCAAAGGTCCTGGGGGTCGGCAGCTTCTGAGAAAAATAACGAATAATTCCCAGTGCAGCTGTCAGCACTTGTTGAGAAAGTCTAGATCCATGGATATGAGAAGGAATGATTGAACAGAGTATTTCCACTGGAAAACACAAAGTGCTGGAAGAACTCAGCAGGTCAGGCAGCATCTATGGAGGAAGTGGACAGATGACGTTTTGGGTCAGGACCCTTCCATTGATTCCATTCTCTCCACAGATGCTGCCTGAGCTGCTGAGTTCCTCCAGCACTTTGGGTTTTGCTCCAGATTCCTGCATCTGCAATTTCTTACTACTCTGTTGAGGTTCGTGAAGTCTATATGTGGGAAGGAACTGCAGATGCTGGTTTAAACCGGAGATAGACGCAAAGTGCTGGAGTAACTCGGCGGGACAGACAGCATCTCTGGATAGGAATGGGTGACGTTTCGGATCGAGACTCTTCTTCAGAAGAAACGTCACCCATTCCTTCTCTCCAGAGAAGCTGCCTGTCCCGCTGAGTTACTTCAGCACTTTGTGCCTATCTTCATAAAGTCTATAACTATTACTGCCATGAAAAGTAATTTGCTAATGGTATATGTGACCTATTAGAAAGCAAAATAAGGGACTTAAATGTAATGGCACCAAATGGTTTTTGGCATCAAGCAACAGATAACATGAAAATAATTTGTGCAGTTGACAATAAAAGCACCATTGAACCGTTTCACTTGAACATTCACAGAAAGGAGAGAAGTCATAAATAATAGGAGCAGAATTAGGCCATTCGGCCCATCAAGTCTACTTTGCCATTCAATCATGGCTGATCTATCTCTCCCTCCTAACCCCATTCTCCTGCCTTCTCCCCATAACCCCTGACACCCGTACTAATCAAGAATCTATCTATCTCTGCCATAATAATATCCACTGACTTGGCCTCCACAGCCTTCTGTGGCAAAGAATTCCACAGATTCACCACCCGCTGACTAAAGACATTCCTCCCCATCCCCATCCTGAAAGAAGGTTCACCTCCTTGCTCGAGATTCCAGCATCTGCCGTTCCTTGTACCCTCCAACAACACGCAAGCCGGAAAATTCTGGCCTGTAAATTTCTAGTCCAGTGTCAAACTAATGAACAGAAACATTGTGCTTGTCATCGTGGGGATCCTAACACTTTAATTATTCCATGCCCAGCGACTGGGGCGGCACGGTGGCGCAGTGGCAGAATTGCTGCCTTTCAGAGCCAGAGATTCCGGTTCGATCCTGACTACCGTTGATATCTGTACGGGGTCTGTGCGTTCTCCCTGTATGTGACCCACGTGGGATTTTTCCGGGTGCCCTGGTTTCCTCCCACATTCCAAAGACGTGCAGGTTTGTAGGTTAATTGGCTTGGTATGATTGTAAATTGCCCCTGGTGTGTGTAGGATAGTGTTAGTGTGCGGGATTATCGCTGGTCGGCACGGACTCGGTGGGACGAAGGGCCTGTTTCCATGCTGTATCTCTAAACTAAACTAAACTAAACAATACACATACAATACAATACAATACATCTTTATCGTCATTGTACAGGGGTACAACGAGATTGGGAATGCGCCTCCCATACGATGCAATAAATTAATTAGCTAGTCAGTACTAATTTAAACAACCCAATGAAACAAATTACAACAGTTTTAAAACAGAATAAAGTGCAAGTAGATCTGTGCCGGTTCACTGTGCGATGTGACCATCCGGCTCAGCAGGACCGGTTCATAGCAGCCATGGCCCTGGGGATGAAGCTGTTCCTGAGTCTGGAGGTGCGGGCGTAGAAGGCCTTGTATCGTCTGCCCGATGGTAGAAGTTCGAACAGACTGTTGCAGGGGTTTGAAGAGTCTTTGTGGATGCTGGTGGCTTTTCTGAGGCATCGTGTGTTGTAGATGCCCTCCAAGGCTGGTAGCTGTGTTCCGATGGTCCTCTGAGCTCTATGGACTACCCGCTGAAGAGTTTTCCTCTCTGCCTCCGTGCAGCTGAGGTACCACACAGGGATGCCATGTGTTAGGATGCTCTCTATGGTGCAGCGGTAGAATTTCGTCAGCAGCTGTTGGGGTAGACCAGACTTCTTCAATGTTCTCAGGTAGAACAGTCGTTGCTGTGAGTAGATACATTACCTTTCCACTTTAAATAAGTGGTTCATGGCTTCATTACATTACGTGAGCAATTACAGAGTAAAATGAATTCATCTCAGATCTCCCACACCTCTGTAGAACACAAAGTGCTGGAGTAACTCAGCGAGTTAAGCAGCATCTTTGGAAGACATGAATAGAAGACGTTTCGGTCGGGAGCTTTCTTCAGACTGATGAAGAGTACTGGCTCGAAACATCGCCTATACACGTCCACCAGAGATGCTGCCTGACTTGCTGAGTTACTCCAGCAAGATTTGTGTTCTGTGCAAGATTCCAGCACCAGAGGGATATGGGCCAAACGCAGGCAGGTGGGACTAGTGTAGATGGGACATGTTGGCCTGTGTGGGAAAGTTGGACCGAAGTACCTGTTTCTACGCTGTACAGCACGATGACTCTAAGTACTCATAAGGTCATAAGGTCACAAGTGATATGAGCAGAATTAGGCCATTCGTCCCATCGAGTCTACACCACCATTCAATCATGGCTGATCTATCTCTCCCTCCTAACCCCATTCTCCTGCCTTCTCCCGATAACCGCTGACACACGTTAATAATCCTCATCTAACCTATCCCCAGTTGATCTTAACATCATGCCTCCTGTCTGAAATTACTTTCAATCCACACTGTTACATTTCCTTTTGTGCCATAACCTTGAATTTTTACACTAACTCTATGGAGACTTCTATCAAATGCTTTCTGAAAATCCATTCTCACTAAATCTACTGCATTCTCCTCATCTATATAATTGGCTAATGCTTCAAAGAAACACTATTACATTTGCCAAGTACAACTTCCCTGCAACAGATCTATTTGAGTTCCCCTTGATCATACTCGTGCATCTCCAAATGCTCACAAATTTTATATTGAATTATGGATCGGAGAAGTGACATTAAGGCTAACTGATCTATACTTCCCTGATTTATCCTTCACTCTGTGCGTGATCTGAGCTGATGATTTGGATGTTCCTCAGTCAAATAGGATAATTGAACCAGAACCATCGCCCCACCCACTACTTCCGTCCCTCTATGACTCTCTACGAGGATGTTTCCACTGGTGGGAGAGTCTAGGGCTAGAGGTCACAGCCTCAGAATTAAAGGACGGAGATGAGGAGGAATTTCTTTAGTCAGAGGGTGGAGAATCTTGCCACAGAAGGCTGTGGAGGCCAAGTCAATGGAGAATTTTAAGGCAGAGATAGATGGATTCTTGATTAGTGCGCGTGTCAGGAGTTATGGGGAGAAGGCAGGAGAATGGGGTTGGGAGGGAGAGATAGGTCAGCCATGATTAAATGGTGAAGTAGACTTGATGGGCCGAATGGCCTAATTCTGCTCCCATCACTTCTGACATTATGAGCTCACTCCTTTCTGTAATTGTTGCAAGTGACAAGGTTTGATGGGATGCAAAAGCACAGTCAAATAATTTCCTGACCGACAGTCCAGTACAGTATCGCGTACCCCAGCAAGTCCCCATGTACAGAGTCCACTGATCCCGCATGCAAGAGGCACCATGTTTTGGCGGCATTTTTAAAGTGTCTGCTCCCCAGTTTATAAAATCATGAGAGGAATAGACGCAAGAGTCTTGTGCCCAGACTAGGGGAATCGAGAACCCGAGGACATAGGTTTTAAGGTGAAGGGGGAAAGATTTATTAGGAATCTGAGGGGTTACCTTTTCACGCAAATGGTGGTGGGCGTATGGAACAAGCTGCCGGAGGAGGTAGTTGAGGCAGGCACTATCACAACGATTAAGAAACATTTAGCCAGGTACATGGACAGGGCAGGACTTTGAGGGATATGGGCCAAACGCGGGCAGGTGGGACCGGTGTAGATGGGGCACGTTGGTTGGTGCGGGAAAGTTGGGCGAAAGGACCTGTTTCCACACTGTGTGGCTCCATCTCCAGTTCTTCATGCAAACTCCACACGGACAGCGCCCGAGGTCAGGATCGAACCCTGGGTCTCTGGCGCTGTGAGGCAGCAGCTCTACCAGTTACCAGCTCCGCCATGGTGCCACCCTGCTTTAAAGCTGTTAACCCCACAAACGACAGAGACGCAATGCTGGAGTGACTCAGTGGGACAGGCAGCATCTCTGGGGAGAAGGAATGGGTGACGTCACCCCGTTCCTCTTCTCCAGGGACGCTGCCTGTCCCGCTGAGTTACTCCAGCATTATGCGTCTATCTTCGGTGTAAACCGGCACCTGCAGTTCCTTCCTACACATGTTAACCCCACAATTTCATTGTAGGTTGGCGGGAGAGATGGAAGGGCAGTGCCTCAGCTCTGTGAACAAAGGTGGGATTTCACTGAGTGGGGTCCAATTCTCAGAGAGATCTTAACTCTTCTTTGACAAACGCCATGCGCAGCTCTATGCAAGGAATCTGTACGGGCTCCAAATATCTCTACTCCGCTTCCAAGTTGCGGGTCAGCTGTTGCCAGAAAATGGGCCAAGAAAACCTCAGAGAAGTTTGGGAAATTTGCAGAAATTCAATTGTAAAGATTTATGTGCAATTCCTCAGCTGGCAAGAAGCAGATCTGACCAAGCTGATGCCAGCAACAGAATTGATGCCTGTTTACAGCAGAAAGTCTGCAATATTGCCAGCCACTGAATGCATGTTGGTCACTGGGGGGGGGGGGGGGGGGCAGGTGGATGAATGAGCAACTGCAGTGATTTCTCTCTCTCGCGCCGTCCTTGAATTCCGACAGACGTGCGGCACGGTGGCGCAGCTGGTAGTGGCGCGCTGCCTCACAGCGCCAGAGATGACCCGGGTTCGATCCCGACCTCGGGTGCTGTCTGTGTGTGGACAATAGACAATAGGTGCAGGAGGAGGCCATTCGGCCCTTCGAGCCAGCACCGCCATTCAATGTGATCATGGCTGATCATTTTCAATCAGTACCCCGTTCCTGCCTTCTCCCCATACCCCCTGACTCCGCTATCCTTAACAGCTCTATCCAGCTCTCTCTTCAATGCTTGGAGGATCAGACCTTTGGGTTGTAGGAAGGAACTGCAGATGCTGGTTTACACTGAAGATAGACACAAGACGCTGGAGCAACTCAGTGGGACAGGCAGCATCTCTGGAGAGAAGCGATGGGTGACGTTTCGGGTGACGTCACCCATTCCTTCTCTCCGGAGATGCTGCCTGTCACGCTGAGTTGCTCCAGCATTTTATATCTATCTTTTGTGGGGTTAACGGCTTTAAAATAGAGCGGCACTGTGGTGAAGTGCTGGTTTACACCGAAGATAGACACAGAATGCTGGAGTAACCCAGCGGGTCAGGCAGCATCTCTGGAGAGAAGGAATAGGTGATGTTTTTGGGTCGAGACCCTTCATCAGTCTGATTTTGACCTGCTCCCTCCATTCTTCCAGTTTTCTTCCCCACTGCAATCAGCCTGAAGAAGGGTCCTGACACAAAACATCAATGAATTCAACATTGCTGCTAATTTTCTTAAGATAGTTCACCCTGAACTATCTTAAGATAGTTCACCAATGTTGGGGGAATCCAGAACCAGGGGCCACAGTTTAAGAATAAGGGGTAGGCCATTCAGAACTGAGATGAGGAAAAACTTTTTCAGTCAGAGAGTTGTGAATCTGTGGAATTCTCTGCCTCAGAGGGCAGTGGAGGTCAATTCTCTGAATGCAATCAAGAGAGAGCTAGATAGAGCTCTTAAGGATAGCGGAGTCAGGGGGTAAGGGGAGAAGGCAGGAATGGGGTACTGATTGAGAATGATCAGCCATGATCACATTGAATGGCGGTGCTGGCTCGAAGGGCCGAATGGCCTCCTCCTGCACCTATTGTCTATTGTCTATTGCTGTGACTCCTCCACGAAGCCCCTTTTTATTTGCTTGTCTCGTTTTTACTCCCTGTTTTTAATAACTTATAGTGCAGACCTTCCTTTTAATTTCCCTCCAAAATCCCATGCTGTGGCTCCACATAAATCTCACTTCCAATGTAGTTCCAGGCAACTGGTTTAAAATGGAGGCACAAGGAACTGCAGATGCTGGTATCTTAGGTAAAACACAAAGTGTGGGAGTAACTCAGTGTGTCAGGCAGCATCCCTGGAGGACAAGCTAATGTTGTGTGGGAACGAACTGCAGATGCTGGTTTCGAAATCGAAGATAGACACAAAATGCCGGAGTAACTCAGCGGGGCAGGCAGCATCTCTGGAGAGAAGGGATGGGTAACGTTTTTGGGCCGAGACCCTTCTTCAGGCAAACTATGTTTTGGGTCTAGATCCTTGACTCATGAAAGGTCCCGACCGGCCTGTCCATGTACTCCAGAGATGCTGCCTGACCCGCTGAGATACTCCAGCACTCTGTTTCTCTCTTCTCAGATACTGCCTGACTTACTAATAAGTATATCAGCAATTTTATTGTGTTTTTTTAAAAAAAATTCTAGCATCTGATTTTTTTTTGGAAGAACAAATGCAGCCATCAGGCCCATTAAACTCAAGATGGCCACAAAATGCTGGAGTAACCCAGCGGGTCAGGCAGCACCTCTGGAGAGAAGGAATGGGTGAGGCATCGGGTCGAGACCCTTCTTCAGACCACCTCCATCTTAGCTCTGAACGAGGTAGACTTGGGGGAGGCAATGTTTTTGTCTTTGCCAATTTATTTTTCTTTTATATATATATACTGAACTTTATGTTGCTCATTATTGTGTCAACAGAGTACTAGTTTACATATCTGTTGTGCTGCTGCGACTAAGAATTTAATTGTTCAGCTTCAGACCATAGGACAAAAATACACTCTCATCTTCAGCAATAAAATTTAGAAACGTTTTTTCATTTTTAAAAAACTTGCCCCACACATCTCGTTGTACTTTGTGTAGGAAAGAACTGCAGATGCTGGTTGAAATCGAAGGGAGACACAAAATGCTGGAGTAACTCAACGGGTCAGGCAGCATCTCTGGAGAGAAGGAATTGGTGACGTATCGGGTCGAGACCCTTCTTCAGATTGATGTCGGGGGGGGGGGGGGGGGGGCGGGACAAAGCTAGAACGTAGTCGGAGACAATAAGACTAGCGGGAGAACTAGGAAGAGGGAGGGGATAGAGTGAGAAAGCAGGGGCCCTTTCACCTAAAAGCTACGCTCTCTAGTCTTTGGCATTTCCCGCCCTGTCAGAAAGGTTCCGATTGTCTACGCAATCCGTGCCTCTCATAATTCTATATATTTCCATCAGGTCTCCCCTCAGCCTCCAGAATTCCAGAGGAAACAATCCAGGTCTGTCCAACCCCTTCTGATAGCTCATACAATAGACAATAGACAATAGACAATAGGTGCAGGAGGAGGCCGTTCGGCCCTTCGAGCCAGCACCGCCATTCAATGTGATCATGGCTGATAGACAATACGTACATACCTACTAGACCAGGCAGCATTCCAGTGGAACTCCTCTGCATCCTCTCCAAAGCCTCCCCAATCCTCTTGCAATGGGGGCGGCCAGAACTGCACGCAATACCTGCAAACAATGCAAGTGCAATACTTGCAAACAATGCTTGCAGGCAGGCAGAATGCAAAACCGGAGAAGCCACCAAAATTATAATATCTCTCTATGAATATTTTTACATTCATTTATCATACGGGTATTTTTAAAGAAATTGGCAGATTCGTTATTAGCAATGGTGTCAAAGTTTCTGGGGAGAAGGCAGGAGAATGGGGTTGAGAGGGAAAGATAGATGAGGCCTGGATCGAGTGGATGTGGAGAGGATGTTTCCACTAGTGGGAGAGTCTAGGACCAGAGGGCACAGCCTCAGAATTAAAGGACGTACCTTTGGAAAGGAGATGAGGAGGAATTTCTTTGGGGTGTTGAATTCACTGCCACAGAAGGCTGTGGAGGCCAAGTCAGTGGATATTTTTAAGGCGCAGATTGACAGATTCTTGATTAGTGCGGGTGTCAGGGGTTATGGGGGGAAGGCAGGAGAATAGGGTTGAGAGAGAGAGATAGATCAGCCATGGTTGAATGGCGAAGTAGGCCCGATGGGCCGAATGGGCTAATTCTGCTCCGGTCACTTAGCCTGCAGCTTCCCATGCCTGATAGGTCGTTGTATAGTCAGTCACTTCATCCATCATTTTGCAGGTGGCGATTTCAGTTCTCATGGTTAGAAAAACACCCACCTCCATTAGCACTAATAAAAAGGAAATGTTTACACCATCAACGCAAAAAATAGCCACCGTGGCCCCAGACCGTTGAAAATAAGCCGCAGTCAGTTTGGAAACTTTGGCCTTTCAGTGATGTAGGCCAACAAGCAGAATCGGTGGTGCTTTTAGTGGTGAGGAAGTGTACGCATTGTGGTGTCACTCTAGTGACACCTTCAGTTCTTAATCCAGCATAACTACAGATTGTGATACCAGACTCAACCGCACCATGTCAAGCGAACGCTGTTGGCCTCATCGTAGCAGGAGAAGTATGAAATTATTCATTTGTAGCATCCTTCTTGCAAATGTGCTTTGTACTCCGTTTGCAATAGGATAGACAGTTTGGTTTTTAGTTTCGAGATGCAGCGAGGAAACAGGGTCTTCGGCCCACCGAGCCCGCCCGCTCCGACCAGCGATCCCCGCACACTAACACTATCCTACACACTCAAGGGACAATTTTCAATTTTACCAAGCCAATTAACCTGCAGGGCTTTGGAGTGTGGGAAGAAACTGGAGCTCCTGGAGAAAACCCACACAGGTCATGGGGAAAACATACAAAATACATACAGACAACACCCGTAGTTAGGATCGAACCTGGGTTTCTGGCGCTGTGAGGCACCAATTCTACCGCTGCGCCACCGCCCCACCCTGGATTGATTGATTGATACTTTATTGTTTTGCATACCACACACAATGTATAGAAACATAGAAAATAAGTGCACGAGTAGGCCATTCGGCCCTTCGAGCCAGCACGGCCATTCAATATGATCATGACTGATCATCCAAAATCAGTACCCCGTTCCTGCTTTCTCCCCATACCCCTTGATTCCATTAGCCCTAAGAGCTATATCTAACTCTCTCTTGAAAACATCCAGTGAATTGGATGACTGATCATCCAAAATCAGTATCCCGTTCCTGCTTTCTCCCCATGTCCCTTGATTCCGTTATTTCTAAGAGCTATTTCTAATTCTCTATTAAAAACATCCAGTGAATTGGCCTCCACTGCCTTCTGTGGCAGGGAATTCCACAGATTCACAACTCTCTGGGTGAAAAGGATTTTCCTCATCTTAATCCTAAATGGCCTAGCCCTTATTCTTAACCTGTGACCCCTGGTTCTGGACTCTCCCATCATGGGAAACATTTTACCTGCATCTAATCTGTCCAATCGCTTATAGAAACATTATAGAAACATCTTATATGTTTCTATAAGATCTCCCCACTCATCTTTCTAAATTCCAGTGAATGTAGGCCCAGTTGATCCATTCTTTCACCATACGTCAGTCCCGCCATCCCGGGTATTAACCTGGTGAACCGATGCTGCCTATAGTACAACACTGTATAGAGCCACCATGTAGAGGGCAGTGACAAAGTCACAAGGTGTTCGATGTCGTCTCCGATGGTCCCTCTTTGTTCTCGGCGGTCTCCCACGCTGGGACCCTCCATGACAAGAAGAACAAGTCACATGAAAAGAGAAATGTTCTGTAATGAAATGGGCACATATTCCCCAAGATTCAGGACCTCAATAATGCCATGATAGTTCAGTTTGGTTTAGTGTAGTTTATTGTCACGTGTACCGAGGTACAGTGCTACCCAGTCAGCGGAAAGACAACACATGATTACAAATGAGGAGTCCACAGTGTACAGACACAGGAGAAAGGGAATAACGTTTAGTGCAAGATAAAGACGCACGATGATCTGGTTTATTTTTAATGAAGGGTAAGGAATTGTCTCTATTGATATGCAGTTTGTTGCCTGAATGGCTGCCGTTCCCAAACACGCTGAGAAAGGATGAAGTTTGTGGTGTATCTGCGGCAGTTTTTCAAGGAGTGATAGGTTTGTTTCGCAGCTCCGCTCTTGCTCCCCGTTTGGGGATGGATGCTATTACTCAAAAGCCCCATGCTCCCCGGAAGCGGGGTCGTTTTGGCCTCTTGTGGAACCTTTGCGAGGAGCAGATGAGATGGGTCGCGGAGGGGCGGCAGCAGTTTCTGGAATTATTCAACAAAAAAAAGATATTTAACTTAAAGCTGCAGAGTGCAGAAATACGAGGCACCTCGAACCCTCGAGGAACGGAACAAAGAATTGCATTGATCACACCCTGGAAGATGTAGGCTTCAGATGGAAATGTGCAGATTACATAAAACATCCTGTGTTACCAACATGCGCGCACTGCAGGGGTTCATTACATTTAAAAAATATTGGAAGGTGAGAGAAGTAACAGGAGAGGTGACATCAAATGCCCTGTAGAAAATGCACAGAAGATACATTTTCCTCAAATCTGCGATTCATTTATTGAAATCTGACCTTGGTGTGAGTGGCAACTGGAGCGAGACACAGAGAGAGAGAGAGAGAGAGAGAGAGAGAGAGAGAGAGAGAGAGAGAGAGAGAGAGAGAGGAGAGAGAGAGAGAGAGGAGAGAGAGAGAGAGAGAGAGAGAGAGAGAGAGAGAGAGAGAGAGGAGAGAGAGAGAGAGAGGAGAGAGAGAGGAGGAGAGAGAGATGAGGAGGAGAGAGAGAGAGAGAGAGAGAGAGAGAGAGAGAGAGAGAGAGAGAGAGAGAGAGAGAGAGAGAGAGAGAGAGAGAGAAGAGAGAGAGAGAGAGAGAGAGAGAGAGAGAGAGAGAGAGAGAGAGAGAGAGAGAGAGAGAGAGAGAGAGAGAGAGAGAGAGAGAGAGAGAGAGAGAGAGAGGACAAATTCTCTCTTCCTTGCCTCAAATGACACCATTTACCCGAATTTTACTCTTCATTTCGGTGCATTTTGACATGCATGAAAACTGAGGTGATTAGTGAATTTTAGAGGGTCTATTTAAAAAAAAAATCGATTCCTAAAAACTTGCTTAACCTTCAATGGTAATATAATGTCAACACTTCGAAATCCAGATCAACAAAATTAAAAATTGTACAAAAAAGCTCTGATTTTGCGAACCCATGACATTATACTGGGAGTGGAGAAGGTAATCTTTTCTAAGCAGTGGGCACAAAATGCTGGAATAACTCAGCGGGTCAGGCAGCATCCCTGGGGGAAAGGGATAGGTGACGTTTCGGGTCGAAGCTCTTCTTCAAACCTGACCTGAAATGAGACCTATTCCTTGTCTCCAGAGATGCTGCCTGTCCTGCTGAGTTACTCCAACTTTTTGTGTCTATCTTCAGAGTAAACCAGCGTTTGCAGTTCATAGAAACATAGAAACATAGATAATAGGTGCAGGAGTAGGCCATTCGGCCCTTCGAGCCAGCACCGCCATTCAATATGATCATGGCTGATCGTCCAAAATCAGTACCCCGTTCCGGCTTTTACCCCATATCCCTTGATTCCCTTAGCCCTGAGAACTAAGTCTAACTCTCTCTTGAAAACATCCAGTGAATTGGCCTCCACTGCCTTCTGTGGCAGAGAATTGCACAGATTCACAACTCTCTGGGTGAAAAAGCTTTTTCTCATCTCAGTCCTAAATGGCATACACCTTATTCTTAAACTGTGAACCCCGATTCTTTCCTACACATTTTCTCAGTAGAATATCCAGTTCAACATCATTGAGATTAGGCAATCATTTTTGCCCAATATTTTTCACTATTTTAGAAATGGTTTCTAAGGAAGGCCAGAGGATTAATGGTGTTGGAAGGACCTGCAGATGCTGGTTTAAACCAAAGATAGACACAAAAGAGCTGGAGTAACTCAACGGGTCACACAGCATCTCTGGACAAAACGAATGGGTGACGTTTCGAGTCTGAAGAAGGCTCTCGACCCGAAATGGCACCTATTCCTTTTCTCCAGCGATGCTGAGTTACTCCAGCTTTTTTGTCTCAATCTTCGCCAGAGATGAGAGGCTCCGTCAAATAATATCGCAGTGTTTCCCAGCTGATGGCTAAACGGTAGCTGGGGGGTTCCTTTGATTTGAGTTCATTTCTGCAGGTTAAGTCGCCGAAAAATTTAATATCTCCAACAACTATTTCAGGATTCAAAAACTATTTCATGGGCTATTATTATTTCATGAATGATTTCATGATATTTGTTATGTTGGCATTAAAATACAGTCGAGCATTTTGAATAGCTCCGAGCTTTATAATGCATAGGCAGGTCTAGTTAAAAAGGTGTTGAGAGAGAACGTGTGATTCATCTTCAAGTAATAGGGGACTGTACACCCTTGTGGTTCCCCTTGAGAAGATAAATTACTTCCAACGGTAAATAAATCAGTAAGGTCAGGATCCCAAGATAAGAGCTAGATTAGGATGAACTTTTTCATGCCAAATGTTATTGCAACATAAAGTGTGTGTCTCATATAACAATTTATGTAGAATTGATTGCACCTTTCAAATAGATACTTGATGATTCTTAGAAAGGACACAGAAGACGTCAAGGGAAAGCGTGTTTGCGGATAAGAACATGGGCCTGCGTAAAAATTTGCCGCTCACAGGAACATAAGAACTAGAAGCAAAAACGTGGCCCCTTAAGTCTTTGAGCAATGCCATAAAATCATGGCTGGTTAGTTGTGGTTTTTTTTAGTTTAGAGATACAGCGCGGAAACAGGCCCTTCGGCCCACTGAGACCGCGCCGACCAGCAATCCTGCAAATTAATGGTATCCTATAAACACTAGGGATAATTTCACACATACAACAATCCAATTAAGCTGCAAACCTGTGCATCTTTGGAGTGTGGGAGGAAACCAGAGAACTCGGAGAAAACCCACGCGGTCACGGGGAGAACGTACAAACTCCGTGCAGACAACGGCCGTAGTCGGGATCGTACCCGGGTCTCCGGCGCTGAAAACGCTGTAAGGCAGCAACTCTACTGCTGCGCCACCGTGCCGCCCTGATCCTGTATCTGAATTAAATTTTACCACCCATTCACAAATCACCAAAATCTGCTAATCTCAATCATATCCTCAGTTACTAAACATCAACAGCCCCCTGAGGCAGATATTTCCAAATATTTTAACCCTCTGCAACAAAGATTCTCCTCGTTTCCAAATTAAGATTCAGGGTCAGTTTCTTCCCAGCTGTTACCAGGCTACTGAATCATCCTACCACAACCAGAGAAGAGTCCCGCACCACTATCTGCCTCATTGGTGACCCTCGGACTACCCTTGATCAGACTTTGTTGGCTTTACCTTGCACTAAACGTTATTCCCTTATCATATATCTGTATGCTGTTAATGGCTCGATTGTAATCATGTATTGTCATTCCGCTGAGTGGATAGCACGCAACAAAAGCTTTTAACCGCTCCTCAGTACACGGGACAATAAACTAAACTGAAATGATCAAACAAGATTTCTCCATGTACATCATGTAAAACCGATTTCTTGTTGGGGAGAGGAGAACTACCGTTTCGTTGCATTCAACTTCAGCAACATGTGTGGCACAGTGGTGCAGCCAGGGCCGTCTTAACACATGGGCCTGATGGGCACTTGCCTGGGACCCCACGAGCATAGGGCCCCCATGCTGATCTGTGTATGTTAAGTGACTTGCAATCAATACTTTAAAAATGTAGGTTCAATAAGTGCTTTTTTCGCAACATTTTCGGTCCCTAAGTGCTTCTCACAGCGATCTGTTTCGCAACAATTAGCTCCCTAAGTGCTTTGCTTTTCCATCCCTAAGTGCTTCTCACAGCGATCTGTAAGTGCTTTTCGCAACAATGTAGCACCCTAAGTCCATCGCTAAGTGCTTTTCGGTAAGTGCTTTTCGCCGGCACAACAGGGGGGGGGGCTGGTAGGGAAAGGGGGGTGGGGAGAGTAACGGTGGGGGCGATGGGAAGGGTGGGAGGAGGAGAGTTGTCGTAGGGGCCCCAGTACACTGCTTTGCCCGGGGCCCATAATGCTGTAAGGACGGCCCTGGGTGCAGCGGTAGTATTGCTGCCTTACATCGCCAGTGGCCCGGGTTCGATCCTGACTACAGGTGCTGCCTGTACGGAGTTTGTACCTGCTCCCCGTGACCTGCCTGGGTTTTCTCCGAATGCTCCGGTTTCCTCCCACACTCCAAAGACCCACAGGTTTGTAGGTTAAGTGGCTTGGTGTAAATGTGAATTGTCCTTCGTGTGTGTAGGACAGTGTTAGTGTGCGGGGATCGCTGGTCGGCGCGGACTCGGTGGGCTGAAGGGCCTGTGTCTGCACTGTATCTTTAAACTAAACTAAATTAAAGCTGCTGCCTGTCCCATTGAATTTGTTTTTTGCTATTAGTTTAGCATCTTGTTCATCCCCACATAGATATCTGTAAACTAAATTAAACACAAACTAAAAGAGTTGATGGAAGTGGGCCTGTTTCCGTGATGTATCTCTGAACTAAACTGAACTAAATTATAGGAAGGATGTCGACAAAATGGAGAGGGTACAGAGGAGATTTACTAGAATGTTGCCTGGGTTTCAGCACTTAGGCTACAGAGAGAGGTTGAACAGGTTGGGTCTTTATTCTTTGGAGCGTAGAAGGTTGAGGGGGGACTTGATAGAGGTTTTTAAAATTTTGAGAGGGACGGACAGAGTTGACGTGGGTAGGCTTTTCCCTTTGAGAGTGGGGAAGATTCCAACAAGGGGACATAGCTTCAGAATTGAGGGACAAAGGTTTAGGGGTAACATGAGGGGAACTTCTTTATTCAGAGGGTGGTGGCTGTATGGAATGGGCTTCCGGTGGAAGTGGTGGAGGCTGGCTCGATTTTATTATTTAAGAGTAAATTGGATAGGTATATGGATAAGAGGGGATTAGAGGGTTATGGTCTGAGTGCAGGTAGATGAGACTAGGTCAGGGAGAATGGTCGGCGTGGACTGGTAGGGCCGGACAGGCCTGTTTCCATGCTGTAGTTGTTATATGTTATATGTTAATCTAAAGGAGGTCGGTTCGCATGTACCCAATTGTTCCTTTGATGTTAACTATTATTAGGATAACTGCGCTGAAACTCCAGACTGTGTTGTGTATTAGTGATGGTCCTGATTGCCAGAAACAGGTTTCCTGTCGATGTAAACTTGGATTACATCATTACCTCGCTGTGATTTATTCACAAAATGCTGGAGTGACTCAGCTGGTCGGGCAGCATCTCGGGAGAGAAGGAATGGGTGACGTTTCGGGTATTACCTAGCTGTGAGCAGTCACGACTGACAGGTGTTCTCACAGTAATCGTGGATCAGTACATTTATTCTAGCTCGCGTTTCCAATTAATTCCCTGATTCCTGCATACGTAAAGAACCCGGTAAAGGCTTACGGCCTGGATAAAGTTCGGATCGGTCCGGCAACTCAAACAGTCTCGGCGGTGGGTGGGGATAGATTGTTGCCAAAAGGAGTGAGAATTCAAGTGGAGAACGGATGCAGGGTGTTTGAGGGTGAAGACGCGATCACAATATTGTCACGCTACCGCACACTTTGTTACTCAATCAATCGTACTTCATTAGCCAGGTATGTTTCGCAACATACCAGGAATGTCATTTGCCATACAGTCATACCAATAAAAAGCAACATGACACACAAAATACATTTTGACATGAAGGTATTTATTCACTAAATGCTGGAGTAACTCAGCAGGTCAGGCAGCATCTCAGGAGAGAATGGGTGACGTTTCGGGTCGAGACCCTTCTTCAGACTGACATGAACATCCGCCACATGAACATCCGCCACAGTGACTCCTCTACATTCCTCACTGTGATGGAAGGCGAAAACAAGTTCCATCTCTCCCTTCTTTGTCCTCCAGCGGTCGGGGGCCGCTAACCTTCCGTTGACGGGACGATCTTGACTCCCGTAGCCGGCGGAAGGCCTTCCTCGTGGGGGCAATCAAGCTCGTGTATTGGGGGGGCTTGGAGCTCCCGACTTCGGTCTCAACCCGAGACTGCGAGCTCCTTGATGTTAAAGTCCGGGGTTGGAGCGTCGATCCAAGCAAGGTGCTCAGGAAGTAGCTATTCCCACTATGAGAATTGAATCTGAATTTAACACAAGCCCCCACCTGGGAGCGACTTTCTCTTTGAACTCCAGAGTCGCGCGCACAGTTTCTGAGCATGAGATTCAATTGCAGAATAATGCAGCCACCATATTCCAATACATCCAACAACATTTAGAGCAGAGGGTGCTTTCAACAGCAGTCATTAAGCGTTTGTCGGCACTGGGCCTGCACTCGCTGGAGTTTAGAAGAATGATGGGGGACCTCATTGAAACGTACAGAATAGTGAAAGGCTTGGATAGAGTGGATGTGGGGAGGATGTTTCCATTAGTGGGAGAGTCTAGGACCAGAGGTCACAGCCTCAAAATCAAAGGACGTTATTTTAGGAAGGAGATGAGGAGGAATTTCTTTCGTCAGAGGGTGGTGAATCTATGGAATTCTTTGCCACAGAAGGTTATGGAGGCAAAGTCACTGGATATATTTAAGGCAGAGATAGATAGACAATAGACAATAGACAATAGGTGCAGGAGGAGGCCATTCGGCCCTTCGAGTCAGCACCGCCATTCAATGTGATCATGGCTGATCATTCTCAATCAGTACCCCGTTCCTGCCTTCTCCCCATACCCCCTGACTCCGCTATCCTTAAGAGCTCTATCCAGCTCTCTCTTGAATGCATTCAGAGAATCGGCCTCCACTGCCTTCTGAGGCAGAGAATTCCACAGATTCACAACTCTCTGACTGAAATTTTTTTTCCTCATCTCAGTTCTAAATGGCCCACCCCTTATTCTTAAACTGTGGCTCCTTGTTCTGGACTCCCCCAACAGATAGATTCTTGATCAGTGCGGGTGTCAGAGTTTATGGGGAGAAGGCAGAAGGATGGGGTTTGGAGGGAGAGATGGATCAGCCATGATTGAATGGCAGAGTAGACTTGATGGGGCGAATGGCCTAATTCTGCTCCTATCACATGATCTTATGATCATATGATTACAACAGGCCTCTGAGTGGAGTGTTTTGTGTTAAAGTGGTGCCCACGCAGTAACACTGCACAACAGATGTCTACTCTGGGGCTGTAGAGAGCATCCTGTCCAGCAACATCACAGTCTGGTTTGGGAACAGCTCTGCCCAGGACAGGATGGCCCTGCAGAGAGTAGTGCGTTCGGCAGAACGCACCATGGGAACTACACTCGTCCCCCTGCAGGACCTATACATCAGGAGGTGCAGATCGAGAGCAATCAAGATCATGAGGGACCCCTACCACCCCAGTAACGGACTGTTCCAGATGCTACGATCAGGCAAACGCCTCCGCTGTCACACTGTGAAAACGGAGAGGATGAGACAGAGTTTCTTCCCACAGGCCATCAGGACTGTTAACTTTTATAACTCCAGGGACTAAATTTTGTCTTCCCTGTATTAACTTTAATTTATATGCTGTAACTGTAATTCATTTTTGTGCACAATCCGCAGGCATTGCCACTTCCATTTCACTGCACATCGTGTATGTGTATGTGACAAATAAAATTGACTTGACTTGACTTGACTTGTAACCGAGGCCTCATTTTCACCAAGGGGTTCCACCACATATTCCAATGCTGCACCATGCAGCCATCCACTGCCACATTTCTCCTGAAAAATATATTTAAACCAGAGGGTGATCGTACGAAGGAAAATAATTAAAATACATTTTCGGCCCACCGAGTCCACGCCAACCATTGATCGCCTGTGAACATCCCAAAGACATGCGGGTTTGTAGGTTAATGGTGATGCTCATCGCATCACACCACAAATGAGCATAAATCCAGAGAAAGATCCTACCTGGAATATTAACGATCCATATTAATAATCCAAAAGTCACATTTGAAATAGCAGATATTCAGACCAGAGATTTCAATACATCTCTCAAGACCTAATCAATCATGTTTAAAGGATTGGAATTTAAAGGATCGGAAGGAAGGAAGGAAGTTTAAACTGAAGATGGACACCAAAATGCTGGAGTAACTCAGCGGGGCAGGCAGCATCTCTGGATAGAAGGAATGGGTGACGTTTCGGGTCTTCAGACTGAAAGTCACGGGAAAGGGAAATGCGAGATATAGACGATGATGGAGAGAGATATAGAACAGACTAAGTGGACCCATTGAGCTCAAACCTCTCCTGCATTGGTGCAGCACCGTCTCCTCCCCAGAGTTGGGGGGTCACTAATAACAAAGAGGGACCCGGTGTGTGTGTGTGTGTGTGTGTGGGGGGGGCACCCAGAGCAAAGAGAGACCCAGTTTTGGGGCGCTGCCGAGAACAAAGTGGAACCTGGCAGAGGGTGGGGGGGCACCAAGAACTAAGAGGGTCCCGACAGAGGGCCGCCAAGAACCAAGAGGTCCTGGTGGGAGGGGGTGGGGGGGGGCTGCCATGAGAAGATAAGACTGTATCATATCATATCATATCATATACAGCCGGAAACAGGCCTTTTCGGCCCACCAAGTCCGTGCCGCCCAGTGATCCCCGCACATTAACACTATCCTACACCCACTAGGGACAATTTTTACATTTACCCAGCCAATTAACCTACATACCTGTACGTCTTTGGAGTGTGGGAGGAAACCGAAGATCTCGGAGAAAACCCACGCAGGTCACGGGGAGAACGTACAAACTCCTTACAGTGCAGCACCCGTAGTCAGGATCGAACCTGAGTCTCCGGCGCTGCATTCGCTGTAAAGCAGCAACTCTACCGCTGCGCTACCGTGCCGCCCATACCGTACCGTACCGTGTACTAAGAGGATTGGAAACTTTTTCGGCGCCAGAAACGTGGCGATTCTGCCTGCCGCCTCCGAGGTGAAACTTTATTCACATTATTCCCTTTATCCTGGATCTACACTGTGGACGGCTCGATTGTAAACATGGGCAGTCTTTCCGCTGGCCGGTTAGCACGCAACATGAGGCAACGCATGATCGCAATCGAGCCATTTGCAGTGCACAGATACATGACAAGGGAATGGCGTTTAGTGCAAGGGCGTGCGAGCCAGCAAAGACAGCAAGCCGATCAAGGGGACTCCGAGGGTCATCAAAGAGGCGGATGGTAGTTCAGCACTACTCTCTGGTTGTGGCAGATCCTTGAATCATTGAATCAATGCCTGTTACAATGTGAGCAACAGTCTCATAACTCACAAGTTATAGGAGTCGAATTAGGCCATTCAGCCCATCGAGTCCACTCCGCCATTCAATCATGGCTGACCTCTGCCTCCCAATCCCAATCTCCTGCCTTCTCCCATAACCCTTGACACCCGCTCTAATCATGAATTTGTTGAACTCTGCCTTAAAAATATCCTCTAACTTGGCCTCCACAGCCCTCTGTGGCGATGAGTTCCACAGATTAACTACCCTCTGATTAAAGAAGTTCATTCTCACCTCCTTTCTAAAAGTGCGTCCTTTAATTCTGAGGCTGTGACCTCTGGTTCTAGACTCTCCCACCAGTGGAAACATCCTCTCCACATCCACTCTACCTATGTCTCCCAATGTCCCCACATAGGAGACTGAGCACATTGACTGTGCGATGTTCAGAAAGTCAAATCTCTCATATTTATGGATGAAGGTAGTTGGGTATCCATCTTGGTGCAAATACATACCCTTCCCTGTCCAGAACGGCATTTCTAAAGTGTTGAAAATAGAAATTTAAAGATGAGTGAAAAGGAGGTCTCATTTATCAAGGAACAGAAACAAAAAATAATAATTGATTTCCCTCACGCCGACTTTATTGAGAATATTAGTTTGCCTCTTCCTCTCCTATGTGGGGGGGGGGGGGGGGGGGGTGGGGCATGGTGACACAGCGATGGAGTTGCCGCCTCACAGCGCTTGAAGCACTAGAGACCCGGGTTCGATCCCGACTACAGGTGCTGTCTGTACGGAGTTTGTACGTTCTCCCCGTGACCCGTGTGGGGTTTCTCCGAGATCTTCGGTTTCCTCCCAAACTCCAAACTTGTAGGTAAATTGGCTTGGTATAAATGTAAATTGTCCCTAGTGGGTGTAGGGTGGTGATAATGTGCGGGGATCGCTGGTCGGCGTGGACTCGGAGGGCCGAAGGGCCTGTTTCTGCGTTGTATCTCCAAACTAAACCAAACTAAACTAAACTAAACCTAAAATCCTCACCCCTTAACAATTTTAAACCAGGTTTATGTCTCTTATGAGAAAGCCCTGATAAACAATTTGTGTTGATTGTCCACACTTTTACCCTTTATCTTGTAATTCGATAGAATTAGGTCTCGGACCGTTACCCTTCAGAAACGATAGGGGGCAGGTTAACCCATGTGTAGCTCCACAGCCTCACAGCGCCAGAGTCCAGGGTTCAATCCTGCCATCAGGTGCTTGCTGTGTGGAGTTTGCACGTTCTCCCTGCGGCCGCCCGCGTTCCGTCCGGGTGCTCCGGTTTCCTCTGACACTCCAAAGACGTGCGGGAGGGTTGGTTAATTGGCCGCTGTAAATAGCATCCCGAGGGTGGTAGAATCATGGTGGAAGAAGAGGTAATGAGAATGTGGGGGAATAAAACATTTCAGCGAAGGCTCACTGCAGATAGTTGCTTGGTGATCAGTGTGGTCCCCGGCCCTGTTTAGTCCATTATTGTCACATTTACTGGGGTACTGCAAAAAGGTTTGCGTGCTCTCCATTGAAAGAAAAGACGAAGCAGTCAAGCCGTTCACAGTGTACAGATAAAGGATAGGTTTGGTTTGGTTTAGTTTAGTTTAGGGATACAGTGTGGAAACAGGCCCTTTGGCCCACTGAGTCCGTGCTGACCAGCGATCCCCAGTACACTAGTTCTATCCTACACACTGGGGACGACTCACAGAAGCTAATTAACGTACAAACCTGTAAGTCTGACTTTGGAATGTGGAAGGAAGCCGGAACACCAGGAGAAAACCCACGTGGTCACAGGGAGAACTTACAAACTCCGTACAGACAGCACCCGTAGTCAGGATCGAACCCGGGTCCCTGGCGCTGTGAGGCAGCAACTCTACCGGTGCACCACCGTGCCAGTAGCGGCATTAGAGATACCGTGGCGATCTAAAAAGCAGATGAAATTGGGACAAAATATGGTCAAACAGAATGAAATGAGGAGAGTTGGTTTAGAATAGATGATAATCTGCGTTGATTAAGATTTCATTAGCAAATTTAATTGTAAACATCGCTGTCTGAAATTAGCTATAATTTTTTCAAAAACATTAAAATATTTATAATTAATCTTCCAACATCAGAACAGCTGTGATAATTATATTTCTTATATTTGCTAAAATATTGAAATCTTGTTTGTAAAAATACATCATTTAGATTGCAGTGAGTCTTATGTGCATAAAACATACACATATAAAATACTGAATTACTTGTTAAATATTACATGGACATGTTGTGAGTAATTGAGTTAGATCATGGGATAATGGCCTTGATCTGATTTATTTACCTTCTGCAAATTGTCTCGTACTGCCATGATGCAGTGGTTTTGTGCAAAGTCGCGCACAATAAAAATTAATACATTTCACAAGGCTTTTAATCTGTCACATCTCATTTAAACAAAGAATATTAATATAACACTGATGTCAGCGCAAGATTAATATGAATCACTGGGTCACTTAGTACACTAATAAACACATTCATTATGACATTTTATGAACATAATTAATATGTACTTTCAATGGCTTTTCATGTAACTGGCTAAAACACTGGATTAATTCCATCCTCCCGTGGGAATGCTAATCTTCATCTGTTTTGTACAAGACCGAGAGCGCGAGTACAGTATTAATTTGGAGTTTATTACCACAATATTTGCCATGGTTATTATTCAGATTTCCTGATATTTGGGGTTTTAAATATATTGATATTAAAAGCCAATCGAACCTCGTGGAAAAATAATCCTGAAAAAGGCACAAAGACATATTTCTGTCAAGGTAGATTTTCGAGAAATATTTGTTGATTTATTATGAATTACAACCAAAATATCTTTTAACATTCATAGTTGTCTTGGCAAAAATCACACCAGCTATAAGCAATAGGATCTGATCTATTATCAGCATGTGGAAAGCAATAATCAGAAGGTAATGGACCCAATAATCCTTGTTTATTTATAATCCTGTAAGCCCCCACCACATGAAATAATAATTAAAATATTGGCCTAAATAAAAATTGATGAAGCCTTATTTCGTTGACCGGTCGGTCAAAGCGCCCTCCAGTGCATTTACTGTGAGAGTCGCAGTTCAATAATTAACACTTTGATTCGACCTTCATCAAATTAATTCCAGGCACTATCCACCACCAAACTTTGTTAGATTTCCAAACTAAGTTTGGATTTAAATCACGATTAAAAGTTCATAGTCGGCACGCAAAATTACAAACCGAATGTGATCTCTGGAGATGAGAATGGACAAACACACCCATAATTAGCCCTTCCTGTTTTGGTCTTGGCACCCAAAGAGGAAAGGTTCTGCAGTCAATTGCCTTCGTTCAGCTGCAGGTTAACTTGCGGGACGTTTAATGTCCATAAAACAAGCAAGCGGATTTTCTAATAACACTTGCGAAACAGGTCATTAATATTTCAGGGGTTTGCCATCTTTCCTGTTTGCTCAATTTATCAATGCCCAACAGGTCCGCTGCCAGTTATACATTAAAACTATTTTCTAAAATATTTCATTGTCAGGCAATGGCAGACTCATTATTTATTAAGATAAAGGAAACGGCGAAGAGGAGCAGAGAAAGCCATGGTTTCTTAAAAGCCTTTCCCCTTGAATCAACCCACTAATGCCTCTTGTTACTGATGGAAAGCTTGCAATCGCAGTGGAGTTATTCAACTGACACCATTTTACAAGTTTTCGGAAGTGCAATCTGTAAAATCAGCTCTCAAGTAAACAAAAGGATGACAACAGACCACAATATATCTTTGAGGTCATTGGATATCTCCAAAGTAGAACTGTTTATTCCATGTTTAGTTTAGTTTAGTTTAGTTTTAGAGACTAAAACCGGTGATCCTCGCACACTAACCCTATCCTACACACACTAGGGACAATTTTTACATTTACACCAAGCCAATTAAACGACAAACCTGCACGCCTTTGGAGCGTGGGAGGAAACCGAAGTTCTCGGAGAAAACCCACGCGGTCACGGGGAGAACGTACAAACTCCGTACAGACAAGCACCCATAGTCAGGATCGAACCCGAATCTCTGGCGCTCTAAGAACGGTAAGGCAGCAGCTCTACCGCTGTGCCACCGTGCCTTATCTATGATATATTATGTTCTTGGTTAATAACAAACACTGAGACAAACAAAGGCATTGGTCGTATCAATATAAACGATACATAAATTAAGTCAAGGCTCCGCAATATTGGTTAAAAAAAAAGTAAGAATGTAGAAACAAGGAACTGCAGATGCAGGTTTACAACAAACGGACACAAAGTGCTGGAGTAACTCAGCAGGTCGGGCAACATCTTGTGGGACGACATATTGTGGTCTCTGGAGAACGTGGGTAGGTGATGTTTCAGGTTGGGACCCTTCTTCAGAACGAAGGACAGGTGTAAGGTAGAAGGATGGGTGTTGGACCTCCTGCAGTTGCAGGGAGGGGGTGGCTTGGATTTGAATTCTCCAATTTTAGGTGACTTTTACAAACACCTCCCTCCCCCTCCCCACCCTTCCCCACTATGAGGCCATTAACCAGCTGCATAGATCGTAACGATGGACTCCTCTTGGGCTCACACCATCCCGAGCCAAGAATTAGCCTGTCATGGAACCTCGGTGCCTGAGGTCATCTGTTGCTAGCCGCGATTTTTCGTGGTTCTTTGCTCGCTTCCAGTTTCACCTAAGGTGCAGGAGTAGGCCATTCGGCCCTTCAAGCCTGCACCGCCATTCAATATGATCATGGCTGATCATCCAACTCAGTATCCCGTACCTGCCTTCTCTCCATACCCCCTGATCCATTTAGCCACAAGGGCCACATCTAACTCCCTCTTAAATTAAGCCAATGAACTGGCCTCAACTACTTTCTGTGGCAGAGAATTCCACAGATTCACCACTCTCTGTGTGAAAAAAAACTTTCTCTGAAGAACTGTTAAAAGATATTAATAAAGAATCACAAGGAAATGCAGATGCTGATTTACCAAAAAAAGACACAAAGTGCTGGAGGAACTAAGTGGGTCAGGAAGCATCTCTGGAGAGCGTGGCTAGGACATGACATTTCAGGTCAGGACCCTTCTTCAGATGTTCTCCGGGGATGCTGTCTGACCATATCGCTGTGATTTTAGACTTTAGAGATACAGCGTGGAAACAGGCCCTTGCACCCAGTACACTTGCACCATCTTACACACTAGGTACAATTTACAGAAACCAATTAACCCGCATGCCTTTGGCATGTGGGAGGAAACCGAAGCACCTGGGGAAAACCCACAGGATCACGGGAAGAATGTGCAAACTCCGTACAGACAGCACCTGTGGTCAGGATCGAACCCGGATCTCTGGCGCTGTACGGCAGCAACTCTACCGCCAGGCCACCGTGCCGACCCAAATTGTCCAGCACATTGTGTCTTCTTCAAGAAGGAATCTGACTGAAAAAGGGTCTCGACCGGAAACGTCACCCATTCCTTCTCTCCAGAGATGCTGCCTGACCCGCTGAGTTACTCCAGCTTTTTGTGTCTATCTTCGGTGTAAACCAGCATCTGCAGTTCCTTCCTGCTCAAGAGTCCCCCTGCTCTGAGCTAACGTCATTCCCCACAAGTTTGGGATGAGTGAAGTATTGGGTTGTTGATAATAATCATGAGGAAAAATAGTCAACCCCACGAAGTTAAAGGCCTACAGCTGTTCCCAGCTGTTATTGGGCAAATGAACCATGCTACCACAACCAGAGGGCAGTGCTGAACTACCATCTACCTCATCAGGGACCCTCGGACTACCTTTGACCAGAGTTTACTGGCTTTACTTTGCACTAAACATTACTCCCTTATTCTGTATCTGTACTCTGCAGTTGGCTCGATTGTAATCATGCGTTGTTTCGTTTAGTTTAGTTTAGTTTAGAGATACAGTGCGGAAACAGGCCCTTTAGCCCACTGAGTCCGCACCGACCAGCGATCCTAGCACACTAACACTATTCTACACACACTAGGGACAATTTAGACTTTTACCAAGCCAATAAACCTACAAACCTGTACGTCTTTGGAGTGTGGGAGGAAGCCGAAGATCTCGGAGAAAACCCACACGGGTCACAGGGAGAACATACAAACCCCGTACAGAATGCACCCGTAGTCGTGATGGAACCCGGGTCTCTGGCACCGCAAGCTCTGTAAGGCAGCAACTCCACCGCCGTGCCTTCGTGCCGCCCCGTCGTCTTTCCGCGGGCCAGTTGGCACGCAGCAAAAGCTTTTCACTGTACCTCGGCACGCGTGACGATAAACGAAAGCGACTGATGAGGGCAGCACGGGTCTCGGCCCGAGACGCCACCCATTCCTACTCTCCGGAGATGCTGCCTGTCCCGCTGAGTCGCTCCAGCATTCTGTGCCTTCCGCACGTCATCCGAAACTCTGCGTTGGCTACGTGGACGGGCAAATCCTCTGATGGAAGGCCCGAGCTCAAAGCTGCGAAAAATAAGCGATGCTCCCAAAATGTATTCCTTCAGTCGTTGAAAATGTTGTCATAAACTTAGGTGTCGCTGAGTAAAGGAAGTGCAACATCCTGTGACAATTCCTCAGAGGTTTCACCTTGCGTCCCAACTTCCCTCGACAGCCTCTTATCCTCGGTTGTGTTTCAATATTAATTAGTCACATGTTTTTCAAATGTCGTTTCCACGTCTTGCAACCCGTCACACGGCGAAGGAGATTTCTCCCTGTTATTGTAACAGCTGGTCCCCACCATTGGCAAGAGCACAGCTCACCAACACTGTTTAAAATTAGGCTGCACTAAAGTGCTGATGAGTTGAGTTTTTGCCAACGGCAAGACCAGTTGTTTCGAGCAGCAGGCTCTGAAGTGTCGCGCGCTCTCCTGGGGGAACGGGCTCCTGCAAGGAGGATAAGGAAGCTCGGCACGTTCCCCGACAACCCCCCTCACCAACTCCTACAGATGCGCCGCGAGAGGTAACGTTATCGGGACGCGCCCCAGCTCGGCTTCGGGAACGGCTCCATCCGAGACTGCGAGAGATTGCAGCGAATCGGGGATGCAGCCCGGACCATCGCACGAACCGACCTCCCTTCCATTGACTCCACTTGTACCTCACGCTGCCTCGGCAAGGCCAGCAGCATAATCAAGGACGAGTCGCACCCCGGCCACTCCCTCTTCTCCCCTCTCCCATCGGGCAAAAGGTGCAGAAGTGTGACAATCAAAGACACTGGAGGAGCAAGCCGAACCACTCCGTTGAAATCGCCTATACTGAAGTGTAGTACGCAAAGGAGCGAAACGACCGCCATTTTAGTAAGCAAAACCCACCATTCGCTATGCCTCTCGCAGTGTAATCAGTGTTGTGGGGGAACAGTATGTGTGATGATACTGTTAAAATGCAGAACATATCTCATCTATCAATTCACAGATTTTTGTTATTTTTCTTTTAAAATGTTTCTGCAAGTTTCTGCCTACTAAAATGGCGCCGTGACGTACTACGGGTTTTAAGGTCGAGTGGTCTATCTTGCTCCTCTAGTACCTTTGATGAAAATACACACCTCCAGATTCAGGGACAGTTTCTTCCCAGCTGTTTTCAGTCTCTTGAACCATCCCACCACAACCAGAGAGCAGTGCTGAACCACCATCTCCCTCATCGGGGACCCTCGGACTGCCTTTGATCGGACTTTGCTGGCTGTACCTCGCATGTTCCCTTATCATGCACCTGTACACCGTGAATGGCTCGATTGTAATCACGTATTGTCTTTCCGCTGGCCGGTATAGCACGCAACAAAAGCTTTTCACTGTACCTTAATGCCCGTGACAATAAACTAAACTGAACTGGACTCTGTGAATCATTTCAAAGGTCCCTTCAGGCTCGATTTACATTCCAGGAGTCAATTGGATGAGATTTGCTCCTCGGTAACCATCGGCACCTCGAGGCTGTGTGCCCAGCCCCCCTGCTCCACTCACTCCATACCCCTGACTGTATGTATAAGAAAATAACTGCAGATACTGGTACAAATCGAAGGTATTTATTCACAAAATGCTGGAGTAACTCAGCAGGTCAGGCAGCATCTCGGGAGAGAAGGAATGGGTGACGTTTCCCATTCCTTCTCTCCCGAGATGCTGCCTGACCTGCTGAGTTACTCCAGCATTTTGTGAATAAATACCCCTGACTGTGTGGCCGGACACAGTTCCGACTCCGTCTTTAAATTGGCCAATGCCAATTCACCGTGTTCGGATGATTCTCTGATGATGGACCAGAGTACAGGACCCGTTCCTGGGCAGTGCTCTTTTATGCATAGGAAGTAACTGCAGTCACCTGCAGAACCTGCAGAGCCTGCTGACGGGCTGCATTACAGTCTGGTACGGGAACTGTTCTGCCCACAGCCACAAATCACCGCAGAGAGTGGTGAAGACGGCACAGCACATCGCTGGCAACTGTCTCCCGGCCATTCAGGACATCTTCTACCGGCGGTGCCTGCGGAAGGCACGCAGCATCATCAAGGACCACAGCCATCCAGCACGCGGGCTGTTCTCCTTGTTACCGTCAGGCAGACGATACAGGAGTATGGCTGCGCGTACCGCCAGACTTAAGAACAGTTCATCAGGCTTCTGAACTCATAAACACGTTTCACATCATATATGTTGATTATTTTTAACATTGTCTTTTTACCTCACTAATGTCATTTTTTATCTTGTTTATCCTTGGAATATTACTGCTAAGGTGACCCGTTGTCTTGTCAAATACACTGTTGACCCTGTGCCAACCTACATATGACAAATACATTTATTATTATTATTATTATTATTTATACTGAAGATGGATGCAAAATGCTGGAGTAACTCAGCGGGTCGGGCAGCATCTCTGGAGAAAAGAGAAGGATAACGTTTCGGGTCGGGACCCTCCCTTGTTCAGATCAGGCTGCATCGATGGCGAGAGATACAGAATTTTAGGTCAAAGGACCTTCATCAGAACTGTTTCACCAACAAACTTTGCATTCTATTCCACAGCAACAAAATAACATGATAGCACGATTAACAGGCATTTGTAGCTACCTATAATTATCACCTGATTATTTTTGCGGCCCCATGTTTTATACTTCAGAATTGCAATGACATTTATTATTTAGCAACTGCCAAGACTGTCATACTCTACGAATGCAAAAGATCTTATCATTAGTTTATAATTTGGTCTCTGTATCATAAGTTCATAAGTTCTTGCAGCAGAATTAGGCCATTCAGCCCATCAAGTCTACTACCCCATTCAATCATGGCTGATCTATCTTTCCCTCCTCACCCCATTCTCCTGCCTTCTCCCCATAACCTCTGATACCCATAATAATCAAGAATCTATCTATCTCTGCCTTCAAGATATCGACTGACTTGGCCTCCACAGCCTTCTGTCGCAAAGAATCCCACAGATTCACCACCCTCTGACGAAAGAAATTCCTCCTCATCTCCTTCCTAAAGGAACGTCCTTTAATTCTGAGGCTGTGTCCTCTGGTCCTAGACTCTCCCAGCAGTGGAAACATTGTCTCCACATCCACTCTATCCAGGCCTTTCACTGTTCGGTAAGTTTCAATGAGGTCCCCCCTCACTCATCCTTCTAAACTCCAACGAGTACAGGCCCAGTGCCGTCAAACGCTCATTCCTGGCATCATTCTCCGTCAACCTCCTCTGAACCCTCTCCAGCGGCAGCACGTCCTTCCTCAGATATCTGGCCCAAAACTGCTCGTATCACAAGGACCAAACGCCATCACGGTCTCCCAATGGTCACATCCATTTTGGATGGTTCAGGCACAATATCAACAGGACAATTCGCCCCTTCACCGGAGGGGAACAGCAGGCTTCTTGTGTTGTAACAAGGAGCGTTTACTAGGACACCAAATGAGCTCGGTAGCAAGTTTACCAAAGGAAAACGGAGGCCAATTATTTCTGAGACTTCCATAACCTTAAACACTTACAGCTGGACTGTTTTGAGTTGAAGTACAAAGCATGATTCATTTGCGGCTCATATTCAGTGCAGTCAACGTTTCAAAGGAATAAGGAGCTCAATCATCTTAACAGGGTGCAGCGCAAAGATACTAAATATGATCTTCGACGCCAAATGTTTTTTGGGGGGATTCGTTCTTTCCTCATGTATTATCTTCAAGAAGCTGCAGATAATAAATTAGGTGGACGATGCTTTGACCACTCTGTCTGCAGAAGCCTAGCATGGTAATTATACCATCAGGGTCCTGCAACCAAACCACCCTGAAAAGATTAAAAAGAAATAAGTACTCCTATTCTCCAGAGACTTGTTTACCAACCAATGCCTTCATCGTGCCTCATAAATAACTGAATGCTTGTCCACAACTTGCAGAATCCGCTGTCAAAACTGCGCAGCGGTTTCAAGAACGAACACACCCCGCCAACAGTGAGGCTCAATGCAGGGGAGATCATTATAAAATTCTATTATCACTGGAGGAAGTTAGACTATTTGTCATCAAGGAAGAGATGACAAGCTCAGAAATAATACATTTGTCATTATCAGATGATGAACGATGGTATGTAAAAACTGCTATACATCATCTGCAAAGCTGAGGCGAGGGGATCAACTCTGCCAGCGCCAGGCTCATAATTTAATTTGCAACCGTTGTCAAAGTGACATTCCCAATTGTGCACCAAACATTATATTTAAATTTCAACACCTTATATTCTTCCTTCTGTGTAAAAAAAAAAAAAAAAAATTATTTTGTGATACAATATAAATCACTCGGCATACAGACACACGCCTCCAGAAAGGTAATTTTGTCCCAGACGAGACCAAAATGGAAATGAATGACGAAGATTGGCCCACTTCTTCTGCAACTTGAAGCTCGAAAACCTGTAGCTTCAAAGAATAAAAAGACCGAGGCCTAACACCTGGGCAATGCCTCACCGAATGCCATCTTCACCATGTGACCCAGTTCCCTCCAAATAATTCCTTCTGTCATTGCTTGTGTAGAAAGGAACTGCAGATGTTGGTCAATACCCAAGATAGACACAAAGTGCTGGAGCAACTCAGCGGGTCAGGCAGCATCAGTCAGGAGACCCGGGTTCCATCCCGATTACGGGTGCTGTCTGTACGCAGTTTGTACCTTCTCCCCGTGACCTGCGTGGGTTTTTTTTCCGAGATCTTCAGTTTCTTCCCACACTCCAAAGACGTACAGTTTTGTAGGTTAATTGGCTGGGTAAGAGTGTCAAAGAGAGATAGTGTTAGTGTGCGGGGATCGCCGGTCGGCACGGTCCCGGTGGGCCGAAGGGCCTGTTTCTGCACTGTATCTCTAAACTAAACTAAACTAAACTAAATTACTCAGAATTAATTCAAGCATTCCAGACTCACTTGCCGGCATCATGCTGTAAGAAACAATCGATCGCATTCAATAAATCTATTCCCTTTTCTAATCTTTACTCTTATTTCCCTCAAAATAATCCCTTCTGTCATTGCTTGGGTAGAAAGGAACTGCAGATGTTGGTCATTCCCAATCTCGTTGTACCCCTGGGTACAATGACAATAAAGATATATTGTATTGTATTGTATTGTATACCCAAGATAGACACAAAGTGCTGGAGCAACTCAGCGGGTCAGGCAGCATCTACGGAGGTAACGTCTCGGGTCTGAAGAAGTGTCCCCATCCTGTTACAAGGGAACAGGTTCCAGGATCTGCCTAGTAGAACAGAAAAAGGCTCACTGGTCTGTTTAGTTTACAAATCAGTTTCATTGGCATGAGAGGACAAAAACGAGACTTGTCTTGTTTTGTGCGGGGTCCGTTTTACAGCTGCACCTCTCTCTCTCTCCCTCCCTCTCCCTCTGCCTCCATCCGCGCATTGATTGCCACCAGCCCATCAGTGACCCCCCCTCTCGTACATGAACTAACCTCTGGCTTCCTGGCGCCTGGTTTTATACAGGTAGGAAATCAGTTGTTGAAAATAACCGCTGGCAAGTCCTGGCCAATAGTGCTGTTCCCAAATTCAAACCATAACAATAGACAATAGGTGCAGGAGGAGGCTATTCGGCCCTTCGAGCCAGCACCGCCATTCAATGTGATCATGGCTGATCATTCTCAATCAGTACCCCGTTCCTGCCTTCTCCCCATACCCCCTGACTCCGCTATCCTTAAGAGCTCTATCCAGCTCTCTCTTGAATGCATTCAGAGAATTGGCCTCCATTGCCTTCGGAGGCAGAGAATTCCACAGATTCACAACTCTCCGACTGAAAAAGTTTTTCCTCATCTCCGTTCTAAATGGCCTACCCCTTATTCTTAAACTGTGGCCCCTGGTTCTGGACTCCCCCAACATTGGGAACATGTTTCTTGCCTCTAACGTGTCCAACCCCTTAATAATCTTATACGTTTCGATAAGATCCCCTCTCATCCTTCTAAATTCCAGTGTATACAAGCCTAGTCGCTCCAGTCTTTCAACATATGATAGTCCCGCCATTCCGGGAATTAACCTAGTAAACATATGCTGCACGCCCTGCATGAGAAGATCCCCTCTCATCATTCTAAATTCCAGTGTATACAAGCCTAGTCGCTCCAGTCTTTCAACATACAACAGTCCCGCCATTCCGGGAATTAACCTGGTAGGGGTGAACAACCAATGGCAGCGGACTGCGTCCGAGCGAGCCGCGAGCCGCGAGCCCCCCCACCCCCCGCAGACTGGCACGTGAAACAATACACAGCGCTGCAGACTTGGCGCGTAAAGCAATACACACAGCGCTGCCAGTTTAGTGCGCAAAGGGTTAAACAGAGCATTGTCGGCTTAGCGCGTGAGAATTTTAACAAAGAGCTGTAGGCCGCAGCGCTATGGGTTCTAATATACCGCTACCTGCCACAGCACTGTGCGCTTTAAACATGTTGCTATGGCCACAGCGCTATGGGTCACGTACCGTTCAGGCAAGAACCTCGTATAACAGACCCAAAACGTCGCCTGTTCCTTTTCTCCAGAGGTGCTGCTTGACCTGCTGAGTTTTAGTTTAGGTTTTAGTTTCGAGATACAGCGCGAAACAGGCCCTTGGGCCCACTGGGTCCGCCCGGACCAGTGATCCCCCGTGCATGAACACTGTCCTGCACACACACCAGGGGCAATCTACACGTACACCGAGCCAATTAACCTACACGCCTGCACGTCTTTGGAGTGTGGGAGGAAACCGAAGTTCTCGGGGGAAACCCACGCAGGTCACGGGGAGAACGACGTGCAAACACCGTACAGACGGCGCCCGCAGTCGGGATCGAACTCGGGTCTCAGGCGCTGTATTCGCAGCGAGGCAGCAACTTGACCACTGAGCCACCGTGACTGCCCACAAACCCTCAGACCTGGTGCATTGAAATGAACTAAAATAAGTGGAATTTAATGCAGCAGTCTTCCCTCACTCCCTGTCATACCCCTACCTGTCTTGTCAACTGAATTGCTCAGAATTCAATAAAATTTGTGGGCGGCACGGTGGCGCAGCGGTAGAGCTGTTGCCTTACGGCGCCAGAGACCCGGGTTCCATCCCGACTACGGGCGCTGTCTGTACGCAGTTTGTACGTTCTCCCTGCGTGGGTTTTTTCCGAGATCTTCAGTTTCTTCCCACACTCCAAAAAACGTACAGTTTTGTACGTTAATTGGCTTTGTAAGAGTGTCAAAATTGTCCCTAGTGGGTGTAGGATAGTGTTAGTGTGCGGGGTTCACTGGTCGGCACGGTCCCGGTGGGCCGAAGGGCCTGTTTCTGCGCTGTATCTCTAAACAAAACTAAACTAAACTAAATTACTCAGAATGAATTCAAGCATTCCAGCCGGCATCATGCTGTAAGAAACAATCGATCGCATTCAATAAATCTATTCCCTTTTCTAATCTTTACTCTTATTTCTATTTTACTTTAAATGCAGGTTATAGATTTTATTTCTCAGCTTCCGTAATCGCTCTGATCCCTCCTCAGTTCTCTGAAACCGTCTCGATAAATATATACAGCTCCTACATGTACTCGTGTGCAGGATGGAACTACAGATGCTGGTTTACACATCGAAGATGGACACAAAATGCTGGAGTAACTCAGCGGGTCAGGCAGCATCCCCGGAGAGAAAGAATAGGTGACGTTTAGGGTTTGGGCCCTTCTACAGGCTGATTGAAGAAGGGTCCTTGACCCGAAACGTCACCTATTATTTTTCTCCAGGGATGCTGCCTGACCCGCTGAGTTACTCCAGCTTTTTGTGTCCTTTCTTGGTAAACCAACATCTGCAGTTCCTTGTTTTGCTTGGACAGTTTACACCCCAGCGGTATGAACATTGACGTCTCTAACTTCAAGTAACCCTTGATTTTCCTCACTCTCCATCCTTCCCCTTCACAGTTCTCCGATCATACTGACCATCTCCGACTATATTTTATCTCTGTTTGCTTTGTTGTTAGATTCTCCCAGTGAACAATGATCTATTCTACATTTTCTTCGAACCTCATCCCCTTTGTCCTGTTTTCACACCTCACACTTTCTTATCTATGTACCTTCCTCTCCCCTGACATCAGTCTGAAGAAGGGTCTCGACCCGGAATGTTACCCGCTCCTTCTCTCCAGAGATGCTGCCTGTCCCGCTGAGTTACTCCAGCATTTTGTCAAGTCAAGTCAAGTCAATTTTATTTGTATAGCACATTTAAAAACAACCCACGTTGACCAAAGTGCTGCACATCTGATTAGGAAAAAAAAAAAAGAAACAACATACAGTGGCAGGCAGCCAAACACAACGGCGCGGCCATCATGAACAAAATGTTTAACTAAAGCAGAATGGTGTCCCGCGGCCGCGCCACACCGGGCGATGGAATGCCTCTGGATTAGTGACCTGGAGCCAAAGTATCTATCCTTCTACTACTAATCAGTCTGAGGTGACTCCCAATTCTGAAGAAAGGTCCCGACCCGAAACGTCACCCATCCATGTTCTCCAGAGATGCTGCCGGACCTGGTGAGTTACTCCAGCACTTTGACTCTTTTTTTTGGTATAAACCAGCATCTGCAGTTCCCTGTGTCTATATTTTCATTATTGTCCACAAAACCCACTCATGGTTCCGATAATAGATTAATGAATGAAATTGCCACACTGGTTGGAATTTTAATTTGTTATGTCTCTGAATGCATTCAAGAGCTGGATAGAGCTCTTAAGGATAGCGGAGTCAGGGGGTATGGGGAGAAGGCAGGAACAGGGTACTGATTGAGAATGATCAGCCTTGATCACATTGGCTGGCTCGAAGGGCCGAATGGCCTCCTCCTGCACCTATTGTCTATTGTCTATTGTCTATTGTCTATTGTCTATTGTCTATTGTCTATAACATTGTATTTTTTTTTCAGCATTTGGCGATAGGAACCGCACAATTTGTCAAACATTGACACCATTTGCAAGGCGAGCAACTATTTCGAAAGCATTCTCCTCAGATTTGAGGCAGGGCCGGTGCAGGCCAGAGAATTGGAGCCGTGTACATGGCCTTCAGCAGTCAGTAATCTACCACATTCATCTCTGCCTTATTCCAAATTTGATTTTAAATATTTACAAGATCATACATCTTCCCCACTAGAAATTACTGCTGAACTGTTATTGTCCACAAAACGTGCGGAGTGAACGATGGCTACCTTTAAAGAGAACATCAATGTTTTATTTGTGAAACACAAGCAGCTAATAGTCACAACGCTCATTGTTTTTTATCGATTTTCAGTTCACCAGGAGGGTTGTTCACTTCCTGTGTCAGATCAAAGGAAGCCGGCCGGCTCATTGCCTTTATCATCAAATGTATTTTTTTAAATAACTATTCTTTCATTGTATACATTTATCGGTATCTGTTCCAGCTCTTGATGTAAAGAGGATATACTGAACTAACAGTGCATGTTTCTATCTCAATGGAGATTACACCGTTACAACATAGAACACAGAAAGGCACAGCATCAGGAACAGGACCTTTAGCCCACAATGTCCATGCTGAACATGATGCCAAGATAAACTAATCCTATCTGCCTGCATGTGATCCATATCCTTCCCTTCTTGGCATATCTGCGTGCTTATCTATAAGCTTAGTTTAGTTTCGAGATATAGCGTGGAAACAGGCACTTCGGCCCACCGAGTCCATGCCGACCAGCGATCCCCGCACACTAACACTATCCTACACACGCTAGGGACAACTCACACATACCCCACCAAACCAACTTACCTACGAACCTGTACGTCTTTGGGGTGTGGGAGGAAACCGGAGATCCCGGAGAAAACCCACGCACATGTCACTGGGAGAACGTGCAAACTCCGTACAGACAGCACCCGTGGTCGGGATCGAACCCGGGTCTCCGGCGCTGCAAGCGCTGTGAGCCTATTAAATCCCACTATTGTAGTTGTCTCCACCACCACCCTGCCACCATCCCCTGTGTACAAACTTGCCCAACACGTCTCCTGTAAACATTACAAGTCTCACTTTATTTTATTTATTTATTTATTTATCTATTTATTTATTTATTTATTTATTTATTTATTTATTTATTTATTTATTTATTTATTTTTAAAGCATATGTACAAATAATAATAAATGACAAGCTGGTTATAGAGTTCTTACATAGCTTCAATTTTTAAATTTTTTAAGAAAAAATCAAGATGAAAAGAGGCTGAAAAAAAAAAGACTATAAACTAACAGAGAGAGAGCAAAGAAAAAAGAGAATTACTACCATAAAGATTATGGGGATAGATCCGGGAGTTAATGAGTATAGTTGTACATCCAACCCTAAACTCAAGTTTGCAAGTCTCACTTTAAAAGCTATGCCCTAAAGTCTTTGAAATGTGGACCTTGGGAATAAGGTTCCGATTGTCCACCCAATTTATATTGCTCGTTATTTTTTCTCTCATAATTTCACATCAGGTCTCCGCTCAACACCCAGTGTTCCATAGAAAACAATCCAAGTTTGTCTAACCCCTCCTCTAGTTTCATTTAGACATACAGCATGGAAACTGGCCCTTCGGCCCACCGAGTCCGCGCCGACCAGCGATGCCCGCACACTGACACTAACCTGCACACACTGGGGACAATTTATAATTATACCAAGCCAATCAACCTAAAAAACCTGTGCGCCTGTGGAGTGTGGGAGGAAACCGGAGATCCCTGAGAAAACCCACGCAGGTCACGGGGAGAACGTACAAAACTCCGCAAAGTCAGCACCCGTGGTTGGGATCGAACCCGGGTCTCTGGCGCTGTAAGGCAGCAGCTCTACCGCTGTGCCACGGTGCCGCCCTTGTTTGCAACCGATTTATTTGCAATGGCGCTCCACTGACTTGTAAATTGCTAAATATTTGATGGCACAGAAGCAGAACTGAACAGTATTAACGTGCGCTAAGTCTCGATCATTTATGATATTTGGGCATTCATCACATGAGGTACGCTTGCAGAGGGACATCTGTACCTTTCACTCCTGTGAGTAAAAATTCTCCATCAACACATTGCAATAGTAACGGAAATAACAAAATGCATGCAACTGTGTTGGAGTGGCTGCTCGTAGTAGTTGTGGTCTACCGGCAGATAGACAATAGACAATAGACAATAGACAATAGACAATAGACAATAGACAATAGGTGCAGGAGGAGGCCATTCGGCCCTTCGAGCCAGCACCGCCATTCAATGTGATCATGGCTGATCATTCTCAATCAGTACCCCGTTCCTGCCTTCTCCCCATACCCCCTGACTCCGCTATCCTTAAGAGCTCTATCTAGCTCTCTCTTGAATGCATTCAGAGAATTGGCCTCCACTGCCTTCTGAGGCAAAGAATTCCACAGATTCACAACTCTCTGACTGAAAAAGTTCTTCCTCATCTCAGTTCTAAATGGCCGACCCCTTATTCTTAAACTGTGGCCCTTTGTTCTGGACTCCCCCAACATTGGGAACATGTTTCCTGCCTCTAACGTGTCCATTAGACACGTCAGATATATCGTTGATGGATTTTAATGATTCATATGTCAACATATGATACTCGGGCTGGTCTGCCCAGAATGTACTTCATCAACTATGATGGAATTTCACATATTTTAACGTGAATACCTGTGGTTTCCTGAAACATCACTGCCTTACGTTTCCTTGGGTAAGCGCTCTTTGCCTGCTACGTGACTTGAGTGGAGGTTGCCGACACAAGGAGAGGTTGGACAAACTCGGCATTTTCTCCAGAGTGCCGGAGGTCGAGTCGAGTCACAGGGCGGTCTCGGATGTGGGCGGAAACCGGATGGAGCGCCTCAATGAAACCCACACGCACACAGGGAGAACATGGAAACTCCACACAGATAGCACCCGAGGTCAGGACCGAACCGGGGTCGCTGGTGCGGTGAGGCAGCAGTTCTACCCGCTGCACCACTGTGCCAGCTGAATGAACCATTTTGATCATTTCACCAGGGGCGCTCCTTACAACTGACTGAAATCATTGGAAATGGGTGTTCTCCCACCCACTTCTCCCACCGTCTCACCCTCCACTCACCCCCCCCAAGCCATCCTGCTCCTTTCCTCCCCCCCCCCCCCCCCGGCCCGGCCCCCACTGTACACTCATCTCCCATCCCCTGGACTCCAATTTATCTTTAATAAACCCCATTATTTCCCCTTCCGCCTGCCCCCTTTCCACCAAAACTCTTCCCTCTGGCTTTACATTCCTCTCCTCTCTTGATCTGCCACCCTTTTGTCTCCTTATCACCTGCAGCCTTTGTCACTTACTCCCCCCATCTGCTAATCAACCCCCCCCCCCCCACCTCCCACCTCACCTGCATCCACCTATCACTCATGTGTAGGAAGGAACACGTAAGTTGTATTCCCAATGTGTGCTTAGGCTGGTTTACGCCGAAGATAAACACAAAATGCCGGAGTAACTTGGCAGGTCAGGCATCTATGGAAGAATAGATGACGTTTCGGTTTGAAACCCTTCTTCAGAGACTTATTCACCCAATCGCTTGCCAGACTTTGCCCCACCCCACCTCTCATTTCCAGCTTTCTCCCCCCACCCCCTCCTTTGCCTCCCCCTTCACCCTCAGCCAGATCGGCTCCCGGATCTGAAACGTCACCCGTCCACTCCCTCTGTGGACGCTGACTGACCAGTTGAGTTCCTCCAGCGCTCGGGCTTTAGAACGACAGCACCTCATTCTTATCGAGTGGCGTCTTCACTCCACGAGGCTGTGCATTAACTATTCTGAATGCACTTGCAACTGAGATGTGAAAAATCACAGCTTGTTCAAACCAATGTAAAATACATGGCAACAATGCAAATCAATGTTCACAAGAGGATGTTGTGACATTTTGGCAAGATGTCACAAGTCGAATCTTCCAAATTGAATTTTTCCTTCCGATTAAGAGTGTCATCAGGAAACCCCCAAGAAGAGCTCTGTTGCACTTCCTGCCTGATCTGTCATGCCAACCACTAAAGCTCGCCACCTACTCACTGGCCTTTGGCTTCAGCGTTGTGGGAAACATAGGATTGTTGAAATGTCCGGCGTAAAATTGCCTGTCACATTGTGTGGTGTCTAGTTTAGTTTGTTTTTGTTTAGAGGTACAGCACAGAAACAGGCCCTTCGGCCCACCGAGTCCGTGCCGACCAGCGATCCCCGTACACTAACACCATCCTACACACGCTGGGGACAATTTACAATGGTACCAAGCCACCCAGCCTACACACCTGTACGTTTTTGTAGTGTGGGAGGAAACCAGGAGGTCACGGAGAAAACCCACGCAAGTTGCGTGGGAGAAGGTACAAAGCCCGTACAAACAGCGCCCACAGCCGGGATCGAACCCGGTATCTCTGGCGCTGTGAGGCGGCAACTCTACCGCTGTGCCACCCTTTCGTCTTTACTTTAGCCTTTAGAGATACAATGTGGAAACAGGCCCTTTAGAGATGCAGGAGAGGAATAGTTAGTAGGTCGGTGGTGTATCGTTGTATCGTTCTTATCCAAGCTCCGTTGGTCCAGTAGCATGGATAATCTGGCATGGCGCTGGAACCAAAGTTGACGGTAAATCAGTGGTGGACTCGTTGCCCTTTCCCGTGACTTTCAGTCTGATGAGGGGTCTCGACCCGAAACGTCACCCATTCCGTCTCTCCAGAGATGCTGCCCGTCTCGCTGAGTTACTCCAGCATTTTGGGTCCTTCAACAGCTTCTCTTATGCACTAAACCAAACAGAGGCAAATGTTGGAACTACTCAGCGGGTCAGTCAGCATTTGCAGGAAGAGAATCAGTGCCAATATTTCCAATCAGAGACCCCCCCCCCCTCATCGTCAGATCTACTGGCTGCAGCCTGACCAGCTGAAACACTCCAGCATTTGCTGTTCGTGATTGATTGATTGATTGATTGATTGATTGATTGATTGAAAGATACAGCATGGACACCGGTCCCTCCAGCCTCCGAGTCCACGCCGACCATCGATTGCCCGCTCACACTACCTCTACATTATCCCGCTTCCTCATCCGCTCCCTCCCACACAAGGAGCAATTTCTACAGAGGGCCAGTCGACCGACAAAGCCGCCATCTTGGGGATGTGGGAGGAAACCGGAGCGCCCGGAGGAAACCCGCTCGGTCACAGGGGGAACCTGCAAACTCCACACAGACAGCACCCGAGGTCAGGATTGAACCTGGGACTCTGGCGCTGTGAGGCAGAAGCTCTACCAGGTGTTTCAGCATTTGTTTCAGATTTCCAGAAACTGCAGATTTCTTTTAATTTTTGCTTTCCTATTATACATTTTCCTGGCCTTCCATAATTCCTGTTTAAGATTTTTTTTTCATATTTCTCCGCTAAAGATCTTTCAAGAATTATTCTTCCTTATATCTTTCTAGTTCCCATTACTCACTTGTATAAGTTGACTGTATTGTCTCATGCGTTTATCTCTCAATATTACAAATGCTCTTAAGTTATGATGGCACAGCCCATTGAAATATGCAGACATTCAGTGTATTTATGGGAGCTGTTTGTACTTTGGTCTACACACAAAAATAAAAGGAATAAAAGAGCTATTGTAAAATCAAATACTATCATAAAAGAAGATTTTGAGCAGACTTTCACATACGGTACATGCTAGAGAGGGCTCAATACCAAAGGACCCAAAAATTGATTTTTCATCTTCCTAAGTTTTGAAATGCAAACTAAAATGATCTCTCTCACAGGTCAATGTTTTGATGATATGTAGTTGGATTAATTGATTTTTTTGTTACTTTTGATTGCATAGATCTGAAGGACTTCTTGCATCCCTGGGAAACTCATAGCTGTGATTCAGGGCTACATCTAACACTCCATGATTCTTTGATACAGTCCAAGCTAATCCAGGAGAGGGAGTTCGATTCTTGCTCCTGATCTATCTTGTTAGTGTCTCTGGTAAGGTACTTGCTAAATCCGTTACACAAAGCCTTCTGTATCCAATAGCGATAGGATTTCCAAACAAAGGTGGCGGATCCAGCAAAGGGATTGTATTATGTTTAGTTTAGTTTAGTTTAGTTTAGTTTAGTTTAGTTTAGAGATACAGCGCGGAAACAGGCCCTTCAGCCCACCGAGTCCGCACCGACCAGCGATCCCCACACGCTAGTCAAGTCAAGTCAATTTTTATTTGTGTAGCACATTTAAAAACAACCCACGTTGACCAAAGTGCTGTACATCAGTTCAGGTACTAAGAAACGAACATACAATGGCACACAAACATAACAGCACATACATAAACAGTTCACAGCGCCCCCTCCGAGGGCCTCAAACGCTAGGGAGTAGAAATAGGTTTTGAGCCTGGACTTAAAGGAGTCGATGGAGGGGGCAGTTCTGATGGGGAGATGGATGCTGTTCCACAGTCTCGGAGCTGCAACCGCAAAAGCGCGGTCACCCCTGAGCTTAAATATTCTATTCTATGTAGAACTATTCTACACACACCAGGGACAATTTCCATTTATACCAGGCCAATTAACCTGCAAACCTGTACGTCTTTGGAGTGAGGGAGGAAACCGAAGATCTCGGAGAAAACCCACGTGATCACGGGGAGAACGTACAAACTCCGTGCAGACAACATCTGTAGCCAGGATCGAACCTGGGACTCTGGTGCTGTAAACGCGGTAAGGCAGCAACTCTACCGCTGCACCACCGTGCCGCCCACAACACCATGTGTTCGCTCACAGGTCCAGTTTCTCTTGTCGCCAGAAATAACCTTGTGTGTCATTTTAATGACTTCCTTTTTCCATCCTCTTTGGGCCTCGACATCCTTCCCAAGACACAAGCAAAACTAAACATATTTTAATTGAGGCCTGAATAATTTACGCCGATTCAACATTTCCTCCTCTCTCTCAACTAAAATTGCAATTCCACGTGCAGGAAGGAACTGCAGATGCCGGTTTAAACCGAAGATAAAGACACAAAATGCTGGAGTAACTCAGCCGGACAGGCAGCATCTCTGGAGAGAAGGAATGGGTGACGTTTGAATCTGAAGAAGGGTCTCGACCCGAAACATCAACCATTCCTTCTCTCCAGAGACGCTGCCTGTCTCGCTGAGTTACTCCAGCATTTTTGTGTCTACTTGCAATTTCACGTGCTTCATTAATTTACTTGACCACTTTAAACAACATTTCATTCTCTTAATTTCTAATTCTCGCTCTTTGATTTCTTTTTGCACGTTAGTGTATTTCTGTTCCTTATTCTTTGACTCCAAAGTATTTCAGGTCCCATTTTATCCTATTTAGTTCTGTCAACGTCTGGTCTATGAACCTCCTCACGTCCACAATTACAGTTCTCCTCAAGATGAACTGTTCCCCCTAATTGTGCAGTACTTTACAAGCAACATACCACCACCACGGGCAATGTTTACACCTGGAAAATGGTTGAGGAAAATCAGCTCTATGTTCGTGTTCTTTAAAGGCAAGGGCTCGTAGAAACATTGAAAAATAGGTGCAGGGGTAGGCTATTTGGCCCTTCGAGCCAGCACCGTTATACAATATGATCCAGAACCAGGGGTCACAGTTTAAGGATAAGGGGGAAGTCTTTTAGGACCGAGATGAGAATGTTTTTTTTCACACAGAGAGTGGTGAATCTGTGGAATTCTCTGCCACAGAAGGTAGTTGAGGCCAGTTCATTGGCTATATTTAAGAGGGAGTTAGATGTGGCCCTTGTGGATAAAGGGATCAGGTGGTATGGAGAGAAGGCAGGTACAGGATACTGAGTTGGATGATCAGCCATGATCATATTGAATGGCGGTGCAGGCTCGAAGGGCCGAATGGCCTACTCCTGCACCTATTTTCTATGTTTCTATGATCGTGGCTCACAAGTTCTTTGACGGCAATTTTCTTGATATTTTTAAAGAAAAATACCCTCCTGATATTTTTTTGAGTGTCCTTCTGATGCTTAATATATATATATATATATATATATATATATATATATTCATATTCACACACAGGACACATATATATTCAGTCTGAAGAAGGGTCTCGACCTATCATATCATCATATCATATATCATATATATACAGCCGGAAACAGGCCTTTTCGGCCCACCAAGTCCATGCCACCCAGCGATCCCCGTACATTAACACTATCCTACACCCACTAGGGACAATTTTTACATTTACCCAGCCAATTAACCTACATACCTGAAACGTTACCCATTCCCTCTCTTCCTAGATGCTGCCTGACCTGCTGAGTTACTCCAGCATTTTGTGATACCTTCGATTTGTACCAGCATCTGCAGTTATTTTCCTATATACACACACACACACACACACACACACACACACACACACACACACACACACACACACACACACACACACACACACACAAGCACACATACATAAAAATGTCTATATAATTATATATATATATATATATATATATATATTTGCGTGTGTGTGTGTGTGTGTGTGTGTGTGTGTGTGCATGAGGGTGTCTACATTTATTATTTATACGCACACATGTATATATGTTAATGTATTTATTTATACACATGTGAGATTTTTTTTTTAAAACACCTCCCAGACACTCCTTGCTTTTCCGCTTTGGTCTGAAGAAAAAGGAAGTAGTTATATGAAGGTAACTTGAAAGCCCTTCCACGCAAAGCTTGTGTTGATGAGTAGGAAAATAAATCTGCAGATGCTGGTTTAAATCGAAGGTGGACACAAAATGCTGGAGTAACCCAGCGGGTCAGGCAGCATCTCGGGAGAGAAGGAGTGGGTGACGTTTCGGGTCGAGACCCTTCTTCAGACTGAGTTACTCCGGCATCTTGCGTCTACCTTTGTGATGGTGGGTGTTACCTGTGTTCACTGTCGATGGGGGCGCGTGGTCAGGGCCGTTTTTACAGCATTATGGGCCCCCGGGCAAAGCAGTGTACTGGGGCCCCTACCGTTACTCTCCCCCACCCCCCTTTCCCTATCAGCCCCCCCCCCTGTCGTGCCAGCGAAAAGCACTTACCAAAAAGCACTTAATGATGGACTTAGGGTGCTACATTGTTGCAAAAAGCACTTACAGATCGCTGTGAGAAGCACTTGGTGACCGAAAATGTTGCCAAAAAAAGCACTTATTGAACCTACATTTTTAAAGTAGTATTTATTTATTGCAAGTCACTTAACATACACAGATCAGCATGGGGCCCCTATGCTTGTGGGCCCCCGGGCAAGTGCCCATCAGGCCCATGCGTTAAGACGGCCCTGCGTGTGGTAGGTATTCACAGAGAGGGGGGGGCTTTGTGACCATGTCTTCAGGCCACTCATTTGTTTTGAAAACCACAATTAAAGTTGGTCTGGAGACACTTATCACAAAATAGTATGTATGTGGGAAGCTCGCAGACTTGTAAACGCATAATTAGCAGGATGTTGACTAATGGATGCTAGTTTATTAGCCAATAACAGTATAAATACCACACAGCAATGTCACTTAGATCCTTTCTTGAAAGGCCATTTTTCTCTAGTTCTGTGACTGCGTTACTTTAAACACTCAAAACGGCAGATTAGACATCACACATGCCACCGGTCCAATTTCCCCTTCCACAATGAGCACGTTTGGGTCACGTTAAAATAAAACAATTTAATGTTGGAAAGCTAAATGAAAACATTGCACAGTGCGTGCAAAGATCCCAAGAATAACACTGGAACTTAGAAACCTGACACTCTGAGAATAGCCCAGCTTTAAGATTCTACGCCTTTTAAAAATATGATAAAACAGCTTAGATTATCCTTCACGAAGCCAATGAAAGGATTTTACGCACCCAAGCCAGGCCACTCTCTGCATGCTGGTCCCAACGCAGCGGATAGAGCTGCTGCCTCCCAGCGCCAGAGACCCGGGTTCCATCCTGACCACGGGTGCTGTCTGTACGGAGTTTGTACGTTCTCCCCGTGACCAAGTGGGTTTTCTCCGGGTGCTCCGGTTTCATCCCACACTCCAAAGACGCACAGATTTGGAGGTTAATTGGCTTGGTGTAAGTGTAAAAGTTGTCCCTAGTGTGTGTGTGTGTGGGGGGTAAGGTTAATGCGTGGGGATCGCTGGGCGGTGATTTTCCGCGCAGTGTCTCTAAACTCAACTAAAATAAAAACTTTTAAAAATCTGGGAATTTAGAAACCTGACACTCTTTGAGGATAGCACAGCATTAAAACTCCAAGCCTGTTAAATATGATAAAAACATGTTCTGTTATCCTTTTAGAACTCAATGGAGGATATTAGGCATCCAAGCCAGGCCACTCTCTGCTCGTCCCAGAAGCGAATCTACAATCACTCGTTACAATCGCTCCACTCTTTTAAGCCTCGACTACAACAGCAACAATTGTGTTCCCTTTATCCTGTATCTGCACACAGTGGACGGCTCAATTGTAGTCTTTCCGCTGACTGAATGTAACGCAACAAAAAAGCTTTTCACTGTACCTCGGTCCACGTGACAATAGACTAAATTAACACAAACTAACTAACTAACTAAACTAACTAACTAGAGGCAGCATACAAGCACTAAAATTATATCTCACTACACGTTATATATTTTTTTCACTTCACATCGGGGCGGCACGGTGGCGCAGCGGTAGAGTTACTGCCTCACAGCGACAGAGTCCCGGGTTCGATCCTGACCACGGGCGCTGCCTGTACGGAGTTTGTACAGGGGAAAGATTTAACAGGAACCCGAGGGATAACTTTCTCACACAAAGGGTGGTGGGTGTATGGAACGAGCTGCTGGAGGATGGTGGTTGAGGCAGGGACTATCGCAACATTTAAGAAACATTTAGACAGGCGCATGGATAGGACAGGTTCAGAGGGAAGATAGACACCAAAAGCTGGAGTAACTCTGGAGCATTTCTGGAGAGAAGGAATGGGCGACGTTTCGGGTCAAGACCCTTCTTCAGAAGGTTTAGAGGGATACTAGACCAAGTGGACCCGTTGGGTCCAAACCTCTCCTGCATTGGTGCAACCCCCGCTCCTCCCCCTCCCCCTCCCCATCCCTCTCCCCCCTCCCCATCCCTCTCCCCATTCTTCTCCCCCCATCCCCATCCCTCTCCCCCCTCCCCATCACTCCCCCCCTCCCCTTCCCTCTCCCCGTCCCCCTTCCCTCTATTCCCCTCCCTCCTCCCCCCCACTCCATCCCCCTCATTCTCCCTCCTCCCTCCACCCCCCTCCCTCCCCCCAATCCACCCCCCTCAACCCCCGTCATCCCTCCTCCACATCCCCCTCCCCCCCAATCCATTCCCATCAACCCCGCCTTATCCCTCCACCCCCTCCCTCCCTCCTCCCTCCCTCCCTAGGAGATAGATTTAAACTTTAAAATGTGAATAACGTTAAAAATATAACATGCAATTTCCATGAAAGTCCTTCCACTAGCAGCAAAGGGGACGACGGTGAGTAAGGTGGGCCTAACATTGTTGCGCTATCATGTACCGTTTTGGCTGTAGTTCAGGAACAAACAAACATACGAGAGTTTTAGTATATAGATGGGCCAAACGCAGGCAGGTGGGGCTAGTGTAAATGGAACACCTTGGTCAGTGTGGGAAAGATGGGCCGAAGGGCCTGTTTCCTCACAGTATGACTCTATAACTATGTATTCACAAAATGCTGGAGTAACTCAGCAGGTCAGTCAGCATCTCTGGAGAGAAGGAATGGGTGACGTTTCGGGTCGAGACCCTTCTCGACCCGAAACGTCACCCATTCCTTCTCTCCTGAGATGTTGCCTGACCCGCTGAGTTACTCCAGCATTTTGTGAATAAATACCTTCGATTTGTACCAGCATCTGCAGTTATTTTCTTATACTATAACTCTATGTGTTCTGTTCCACGCGTCATGTACACAGCCAGTTTTCTGGTTTTGCTTTCCTCGTGGATTAATCCCACTCCATCCTTGCCTGCAGTGGTTGATTAAGGAGTTTGAAATCAAAGATGAAGAGTAACATGTTCAATACTCGAGAGAACCCACCTCCCACAGCATGGAACAAATTAACAGTATTTTATACATCCTCTGAATTGGATTAATTAGCACCAGATTCCAGCTCTGGGCTCATTCCCCCTTCAGTGCCCAGTCTATGGTGCTACACTGCCTTCTGCTGGATAACCTAATAACATACAGCAAACTCCAATCAAAACGCAAGCCTCTGACATAAATAAGCAATCACTCATTTAGCTAAATAATACAAATCTTGGTGGCAAGTTAAATTCGGACAAATTTAACCCTTTCAGCGCCGTTCTTCCCTGTGCTGCGCAGTTTACTCAAAACATTCTATTTATACAGAAACATAGAAAATAGGTGCAGGAGTCGTCCATTCGGCCCTTCAAGCCAGCACCGCCATTCAATATGATCATGGCTGATCATCCAGAATCAGTACCCCGTTCCTGCCTTCTCCCCACATCCCTTGATTCCGTTAGCCCTAAGAGCTAAATCGAGCTCTCTCTTGAATAAATCGAGCTCTCTCTTGAATAAATCGAGCTCTCTCTTGAATAAATCGAGCTCTCTCTTGAATAAATCGAGCTCTCTCTTGAATAAATCGAGCTCTCTCTTGAATACTACGTTAAGGATGTGAAGGAAGGAAGTGTTTTTCTAAATTCTAACAGTTTTTTCAAAGTCAACGCTCAGATTAGCTGTAATAAGAAGGAACTGCAGATGCCAGTTTACACCGAAGATAGACACAAAGTGCTGGAGTAACTCGGCGGGACAGGCAGCATCTCTGGAGGGAGGGAATGGGTGACGTTTCGGGTCGATTTTCACAACTATATCTCTAGACTCCCTCTCCCCTGACTCTCAGTCTGAAGAAGGGTCTCGACCTGAAATGTCACCCATTCCTTCTCTCCGGAAATGCTGCCTGTCCTGCTGCGTTACTCCAGCATTTTGTGTCTATCTTCTGTGTAAAACAGCATCTGCAGTCCCTTCCTTCACATCTCCAGCTTTCAAGAGAGAGCTGGATAGAGCTCTTAGGGATAGCGGAGTGAGGGGGTATGGGGAGAAGGCAGGAACGGGGTACTGATTGAGAGTGATCAGCCATGATCGCATTGAATGGCGATGCTGGCTCGAAGGGCTGAATAGACAATAGACAATAGACAATAGGTGCAGGAGTAGGCCATTCAGCCCTTCGAGCCAGCACCGCCATTCAATGCGATCATGGCTGATCACTCTCAATCAGTACCCCGTTCCTGCCTTCTCCCCATACCCCCTCACTCCGCTATCCTTAAGAGCTCTATCCAGCTCTCTCTTGAAAGCATCCAACGAACTGGCCTCCACTGCCCTCTGAGGCAGAGAATTCCACACCTTCACCACTCTCTGACTGAAAAAGTTCTTCCTCATCTCCGTTCTAAATGGCCTACCCCTTATTCTCAAACTGTGGCCTCTTGTTCTGGACTCCCCCAACATTGGGAACATGTTATCTGCCTCTAATGTGTCCAATCCCCTAATTATCTTATATGTTTCAATAAGATCCCCCCTCATCCTTCTAAATTCCAGTATATACAAGCCCAATCGCTCCAGCCTTTCAACATACGACAGTCCCGCCATTCCGGGAATTAACCTAGTGAACCTACGCTGCACGCCCTCCATAGCAAGAACATCCTTCCTCAAATTTGGAGACCAAAACTGCACACAGTACTCCAGGTGCGGTCTCACCAGGGCCCGGTACAACTGTAGAAGGACCTCTTTGCTCCTATACTCAACTCCTCTTGTTACGAAGGCCAACATTCCATTGGCTTTCTTCACTGCCTGCTGAACCTGCATGCTTCCTTTCATTGACTGATGCACTAGGACACCCAGATCTTGTTGAACTCCCCCTCCTGCACCTATTGTCTATTGTCTATTGTCTATTGTCTATTGTCTATTGTCTATTGTCTATTGTCTATTGTCTATTGTCTATTGTCTCTCCATTCCCTGAATGTTCATGAATTTGAGGGTTGCCACACTATGGACTTGATCCATAGTTAAACCAGCCGAGATTCCCATGATGAATGAACAAATGCCCAGTAGAAACGCATGGACGATAGATGGAATGAGGTACAGGCTCGGCTGTGTTGTCATCTGGTCATAAGGTCAATAGTGATAGGAACAGAATTAGGCCATGACGTCTACTCCGCCATTCAATCATGGTCGGTCTATCTCTCCCTCCTGACCTCATTCTCCTGCCTTCTCCCCATAACCCCTGACACCCGTCTGAAGTCAGAGACCCTGCCAACAGACAGTACACAAATGAGTAATGGTCTCTCGGTGACAGCTGAGAGATTTAAAAACCCATTGGCTTGAGTATGAGAGAAGAGGGAGAACATCGACTTAAGACAGAAAATTAATTTTAGATTAAGGGAAAAAAATAATGACGCATCAACATTTCTCTTTCCAATGTGTCCTCAGAATTCACTTCAAAATCTCCACGTTTGCAGATTTTGTTTTAATCCAACTTTGCAAGTACAAGTAACGTGAAGCCAACATTTTTGATGGGCCAGTATTCATCTTGCATTCTCACAGAATAAACAGCGCATTAGTAATCATTTAACCATCATGTACACTGAAAGATGACAGCAATTTAATTAAATTACCGGTAATGGTTTTCATTCACTGATGTTCTCAATAATACATCACATTATATGATTCACGGCCTCCAATGGTTGTCAGAATTGTCAATAAAGTAAATGAGATTTTTATTTATATTTTATGAATTCGCTCAACCGCATACACACTTTTCAATGGTGTATTAAATTTAATAAATGCACTTAACAAGTCATTATTTATGGCAAAATAAATCTGCGTAAAAGACAAACTCATCAGTAAATCAGTCACATCGAATTATTTCTGCACTGGATAGGATCCTATTGCATAGCGGAACATTTAAAGACATTTGGACAAGGACGTTGAAAGGCACAGATTTGGAGGGATATGGGCCAAACAAGGCATTGGGTTTGAGTTTGAGTTGGAAAAGGGTCTTGACCCCCCAAAAAGTCACCTATTCCTTTTCTCCAGAGATGCTGTCTGACCCGCTGAGTTACTCCAGCTATTTGTGTCTATCTTGAGTTTGAGTTTAGTTTGAGTTCAGTTTATTGTCACGTGTACCGAGGTAGAGTGAAAAGCTTTTGTTGCGTGCTAACCAGTCAGTGGAAAGACAACGCATGATTACAATCAAGCCGTCCACAGTGTGCAGATACATGACAAAGGGAATAATGGGAATAACGTTTAGTGCAAGATAAAGTCCGATCAAAGACAGTCCGAGGGTCACCAATGAGATGTGGAGGGGATGTTTCCACGAGGGGGAGAGTCAAGGACTAGAGGTCATAGCCTCAGAATTAAAGGAAGTTCTTTTACGCAGGAGATGAGGAGAAATGTCTTTAGTCAGAGTGTGGTGAATCTGTGGAATTCACTGCCACAGAAAGCTGTGGAGGCCAAGTCACTGAATATTTTTAAGGCAGAGATAGATAGATTCTCGATTGGTATCAGTGTCAGAGGTAATGGGTAGAAGGCAAGAGAATGGGGTTAGGAGGGAGAGATAGATCAGCCATGCTTGAATGGCAGAGTAGACTGGATGGGCTGAATGGCCTCATTCTACTCCTATCACTTATGACCTTATGAGATACAGAGTAGTTCAGGACTGCTCTCTAGTTGTTGGTACAATAGTTTTGTTGCAATGGTTCAGGTGGTTCAGGGCAAATGGGATTAGCTTAGTTGCAGTCAGCATGGATGATTTTGGGCCGAAGGGCCTCTTTCAATGCTGTGCGACTATAACCCGATCACTTTATTTTTTTGAAGCAATTCACAAACACCAATCTGAAACTTCCACTGCAGAGCCTGAGATTTCTTTGCCAAGTCACTGAGATGTTTGTCCAACATGTTCATGCATGAAGGAGCATGTCCAATAAGATGCGGATTTCGCTCGTGCCATCTTCAGGGTCAATGACCGTGCCATCTTCATGGTCATCTTCAGGGTCAATGACCGTGCCATCTTCAGGGTCAATGAATGATGCAGATGACTTGCAGATGCAGGTTTTCAAAATGCACGTGGCACTTGCTATTACGGGCAGTCCCCGACTTATGTAATAGGCGACCTGGGGAAACTCGTACTTACATAAGCAATTCTTTAAGGCCACTGACGCCCACGTGGTCTCCACATCAGAGCTCCGGCCATGGTCTCCACGTCAGAGCTCGCCCCATGGTCTCCACGTTGGAGCTCCCCATGGTCTCCACGTCGCTCTGCCCATGGTCTCCACATCGGAGCTCCCCCCATGGTCGCCACATCGGAGCTCTGCCCATGGTCTCCACGTCACTCTGCCCATGGTCTCCACATCGGAGCTCCCCTTGGTCTCCACGTTGGAGCTCCCCCCATGGTCTCCACGTCGGAGCTCCCCCCATGGTCTCCACGTCGGAGCTCCCCCCATGGTCCCCACATCAGAGCTCCACCCATGGTCTCCACGTCGGAGCTCCCCATGGTCTCCACGTCGGAGCACCCCCCCCCATGGTCTCCACGTCGGAGCTCCCCCCCATGGTCTCCATGTCGGAGCTCCCTCCATGGTCTCCATGTCGGAGCTCCGCCAATGGTCTCCACGTCAGAGTTCCCCATGGTCTCCATGTCGGAGCTCCGCCCTCTTTAGACTTTAAAGATACAGCACGGAAACAGGCCCTTCGGCCCACCGAGTCCGTGCCGACCTGCAATCACCCCAAACACCAGTACTATCCTACACACTAGGGACAATTTGCAATTTTACAGAAGCCAATGAACCGACAGACCTGTATGTCTTTGGGGTGTGGGAGGAAACTGGAACTCTCAAAGAAAACCCACGCGGTCACGGGGAGAACGTGCAAACTCCGTACAGACAGCGCCCGTAGTCAGTGTCTAACCCGAGTCTCTGGCGTTGTAAAGAAGCAACTCTACCACCGTGCTGCCCTGTTCTCATCGTCTACGTGTGGTCTCCATGTCGAATATTGAATTTGCTCATGCACAGTAGCACTTCCATTTCCGAGTTACGTGACGAATGACTTACGTAAGGGAACATAGGCAGAGGTGATATAGAGAGATATAGATGGTGATATAGAGAGATATAGATGGTGATATAGAGAGATATAGACAGTGATATAGAGAGATATAGATGGTGATGTAGAGAGATATAGATGGTGATAAAGAGAGATATATATGGTGATGTAGAGAGATATAGATGATGATATAGAGAGATATAGATGGTGATATAGAGAGATATAGATGGTGATGTAGAGAGATATAGATGGTGATAAAGAGAGATATATATGGTGAAACATAGAGATATCGAACAAATGAATGAATTAAATGTAAAATGATCAAGGAAAGGTGGAGCTCACAATGGTCCATTGTTGGCTGCAGGCTAGGTGATAATGAGTTGTACAGACAGTGAAACTCAACAGGGCAACAGTGAAACTAGTACAGAGACTTGGGTGGGGGTGGGGGGGGGGGCGGACGGAGAGAGAGTTACCTGAAGTCAGAGAAATCAACATCCCTAATGCTGGGTTGTGAGCTGCCCAAGCGAAATAGGAGGTGCCATTCCTCCAATTTGCACTAGGCCTCACTCTGACAGTGGAGTAGGCCCAAGAGAGGAAGGTCAGCACGGGAATGGGAAGTGGAGTTAAAGTGTGAGGCTGCGTTTGGAGTATTGCATGCAGTTCTGGTCGCCCCATTACAGAAAGGATGCGGAGGCTTTGGAGTGGGTGCAGAAGAGGCTCACCAGGATATTGCCTGGAGTAGAGAGCATTCACAATAAGGAGAGGTCGGACGGACTTACATCGTTTCCTCTGGAACATAGAAGCTGAGGGGAGACCTGGCAGAAGGATGTAAAATGATGAAAGACATGGATAGGGTAGACAGAGTCTGGTTAAATCGAGAGGGCATGCAATTAAAACGAGAGAGCATTAATTCTGTTCATTCTGAGAAGGCATAACTACAGAACTACGCTGTTGTCAAGATTTTCATTCTGGAAACAATGGGAAATCAGAAGACATTTTCCCTTCAATGCGGTAACATATTTAGACACAAAATGCTGGAGTAACTCAGCGGGTCAGGCAGCATCTCTGGAGAGCTGGAATGAGTTACTCCAGCATTTTGTGTCTATCTTCGGCTTAAACCAGCATCTGCAGTTCCTTCATACATGGTAACATATTTTGTACTTGTGAATCTCATGCAGCATTTTAAAATCTTTCAGTCAAAGACAAGATAACCATAGGTTCACATCTATTTAAGGAGATTAGATTATCCCTGTCAAATAAGCCCAAGGTCCAAATCTCCTTGAAAGAAAATTTGTTGGTCGAAGCTTTAATTTCCACATCGTTGCTATGTTAGTGAACAAAATATAACTTGCTTAGAGTCATAATTATAGAATCATAGAGTCATACAGTGTGGAAACAGGCCCTTCGGCCCAACTTGCCCACACCGGCCAACATGTCCCAGCTACACTAGTCCCACCTGCCTGCGCTTGGTCCATATCCCTCCAAACCTGTCCCATCCATGTACCTGTCTAACAGCGTCTTAACTGCTGGGATAGTCCCAGCCTCAACTGCCTCCTCGGGCAGCTTGTTCCATACACCCACCACCCTTTGTGTGAAAACGTTACCCCCCAGATTCCCATTGAATCTTTTCCCCTTCACCTCAAACCTATGTTCTCTGGTCCTCGATTCCCCTACTCTGGGCAAGAGACTCTGTGCACAGTCTCTGTGTGTTTGTGTTTTTTGGACAGTAGGAATCATCGGGTTTGCAAGGCATTCATGGTTTAATGACAGAGTATTGAATTGTTGCTAATGTGGGAGAAGGTGGTTTACATATTATTTTCACTGTAGAATAAAACCTAGATCCTAGAACTGTACAGCACGAGGACAGGCCCACAATATCTGTGCCAAACATCATGCCGAGACCAACGTTTACCTGCCTCCACTCATGCATATCCCTCCATTCCGTGCATGTCCTTGTGCCTATCCGAGAGTCTCCTCAATGCCACTATCGTATCTGCCTCAACCACCTCCCCCTGAAGTGTGTTCCAGGCATCCACCACCATCCGTATAAAAACCTTGCCCCACACATCTCCACTAAACGTTGCCCCTCTCACCTTGAAGCGATGCCCTCGAGCTTTATGTGATCTTCCCACCCTGGGAAAAAAGGTTCCGACCGTCTCGGAAGGAACTGCAGATGCCTGGTTTAAACCGAAGACAGGTACAAAAGGCTGGAGTAACTAAAAAGTCCCGAAACGTCACCCAGTGAGAGCTATACAGAGCTTTTAAAGATAGCGGAGTCAATCGATATGGGGAGAAGGCAGGAGCGGGTCACTGATTGTGGATGATCGGCCATGATCGGTGCTGGCTCGAAGGGTTGAATGGCCTCCTCCTGCACCTATTGTCTAGATTTAGATTTAGATTTTAGATTTGGAGATACAGCGCAGAAACAGGCCCTTCGGCCCACCGGGTCCGCGCCGACCAGCGATCCCCGCACACTGACACTATCCTACACCCACTAGGGACAATTTTTGCATTTGCCCAGCCAATTAACCTACAAACCTGTACGTCTTTGGCGTGTGGGAGGAAACCAAAGATCTCGGAGAAAACCGACGCAGGTCACGGGGAGAATGTACAAACTCCGTACAGACAGCACCCGTAGTCAGGATCGAACCTGAGTCTCCGGCACTGCATTCGCTGTAAGGCAGCAACTCTACCGCTGCGTCTATTGTCTATCGTCCATTCCTTCTCTCCAGAGATGCTGCCTGTTCCGTTGAGTTACTCCAGCATTTTGTGTCTATCTTCTGACTGTCTAACCTGATCTATGCCTCTCATCATTTTATACATTTCTCTCAGGTCCCCCCGCAACCTCTGGCATTCTAGACAAAACAGTGCAAGTCTGTCCAACCTCTGCCTGCAGCTGATACCCCTGAATCCAGCCATCATTCTGGTAAAAGCTTAAGTGAAACCACAGAACCTCTTTCCTGAACATCCCTGCAGAAGTCCGCCATTACTGCTCAAACTGGGTTTAGTTCAGAGGTACAGGATGGAATCAAGCCCTTCGGCCCACTGAATCCACGCCGACCATCGATCAGAGAATCTTCTTTTACTTATCATCAGCACATCGCTGATATTCTAAACTTTTACAATCCTGCACAGAACTTACAGGCTGGTACAATTAGTGACTGGTCTCCTGTGACAATAGACAATAGACAATAGACAATAGGTGCAGGAGGAGGCCATTCGGCCCTTCGAGCCAGCACTGCCATTCAATGTGATCATGGCTGATCATTCTCAATCAGTACCCCGTTCCTGCCCTCTCCCCATACCCCCTGACTCCGCTATCCTTAAGAGCTCTATCCAGCTCTCTCTTGAATGCATTCAGAGAATTCCACAGATTCACAACTCTCTGACCGAAAATGTTTTTCCTCATCTCAGTTCTAAGAAAAAGTTTTTCCTCATCTCAGTTCTGGCACGTCTTTGCTCATTTCTCCATTCTCTGGTGTATCTCCGCAAGCCCAGAGCTATGACTCTTCCAGCAGTTCTTTCTCAAAGCCTGAAAAGGTGGTGCAGCGGTAGAGTTGCTGCCTTCAAGCGCCAGAGACCCGGGTTCGATCCTGACTACGGGTGCTGTCTGTACGGAGATTGTACTTTCCCCCCCCGTGACCTGCGTGGGTTTTCTCCGAGATCTTCGGTTTCCTCACACACTCCAAAGACGCACTGGTTTGCAGGTTAATTGGCTTGGTATAAACCTAAAATTGTTCCTAATGTGTGTAGGATGGTGTCAGTGTGCGGGGATCGGTGGGCCGAAGGGCCTTCTTCCGCGCTGCATCTCTGCACCAAACCAAAACTCAGCCTGACAATCCCTGCCTGACTGCAGGAATGGCCATCTTTACTTTCTTGACTGATGCAACCTTTCATATGGCAGGACTTTCATATGAAGAAAGACTGGATAGACTGGGCTTGTACTCGCTGGAATTTAGAAGACTGAGGGGGGATCTTATAGAAACATATAAAATTCTTAAGGGGTTGGAGAGGCTAGATGCGGGAAGATTGTTCCCGGTGTTGGGGAAGTCCAGAACCAGGGGTCACAGCTTAAGGATAAGGGGGAAGTCTTTTAGGACCGAGATGAGAAAACATTTCTTCACACAGAGAGTGGTGAGTCTGTGGAGTTCTCTGCCACAGAAGGTAGTTGAGGCCAGTTCATTGGCTATATTTAAGAGGGAGTTAGATGTGGCCGTTGTGGCTAAAGGGATCAGGGGGTATGGAGAGAAGGTAGTTACGGGATACTGAGCTGGATGATCAGCCATGATCATATTGAATGGCGGTGCAGGCTCGAAGGGCCGAATGGCCTACTCCTGCACCTATTTTCTATGTTTCTATGTTTAACCCTTAATGCTTTTTTGTTTGCTGGGTGACCATCGCATTTCTTTTCCTGGATTTCCCAGTCGCTGTGCTTGAATCGGGTGGAGATTCTGCACAATTTATCTTTGTCTACCTGGTATCGAAGGGGAAGTTCTGTTTAGCTCTCAACACCTGTGACTTCCTTGACTGTGTTAGACACAAAATGCTGGATTATATCAACGGGCCAGTCCCGCTGAGTTACTCCAGTAGTTTGTGTTCCATCTTCAGCCTGCTATCTCTTCTCTCCTGAACTGACAACTTTTTCCTTCTTTTCTTCTATTGCCTTTGACTCTTACTCCATCAATCTGCCGGCCAACCCCTCCCCATCACCTGTATCCACCTATCACTTAGGTAAAAAAAAACTGCAGATGCTGGTTTAAATTGAAGATAGACACAAAATGCTGGAGTAACTCAGCGGGTCAGGCAGCATCTCCGGAGAGAAAGATTGGGTGATGTTTCGGGTCAAGACCCTTCCTACTTGATTATGTTAACTTTAGCTGTCGACAAATCGTTTAGAAAGTTAAAGATTAATGAATTACATTGCGTAATTACGGAATCAAGGGACATGGGGAGAAAGCAGGAACGGGGTACTGATTTTGAATGATCAGCCATGATCATATTGAATGGCGGTGCTGGCTCAAAGGGCTGAATGGCCCACTCCTGCACCTATTTTCTCTGTTTCTACGTTGTACATTCTCGCTGCTTCTGTGGAGTTACAGGTGTTCTATGGAACGATTTCTGCGTTTCTGCGTTTATTGGCAGTCTAAAGTCATGAAAAATGAACAATACCATTGTGGGGATAAGGAACTGCAGATGCTGGTTAATGCACAAAAAGACATAAAGTGCTGGAGTAACTCAACAGGTCAGACAGCATCTCTTGAGAACCTGGACAGGTAACGTTTCGGGTCAGGTCCCTTCTTCGGGAAATGGAACATATTTCAGACCGACTAGTAGAAACACGGAACTGCAGACGTTGGTTTACCAAGGCAAGACACAAAGTGCTGGAGTAACTCGGCGGGTCAGGCAGCATCTCTGGGGAACAGGTGACGTTTCTGGTTGGGGACCATCTGCTCAAAGCCAGGGGGAAGTGACCGCTGGTGGGTGAGGGTGGAGAAACAATACGCGTGTGGCAATAATCTGGGGCAGTGGACAATCTCCAGCACTTGGCTAAATCACAGCTATTTGGGATCAGGAACCCTTCTTCAGACTCAACATAACGTAACTGAACTCAAATGCTGAGCAGAGACCTGATAAAAGGCTTTAAAATTATGAGAGACAGAGACAATAGGCAATAGACAATAGGTGCAGGAGGAGGCCATTCGGCCCTTCGAGCCAGCTCCGCCATTCAATGTGATCATGGCTGATCATTCTCAATCAGTACCCCGTTCCTGCCTTCTCCCCATACCCCCTGACTCCGCTATCCTTAAGAGCTCTATCTAGCTCTCTCTTGGATGCATTCAGAGAATTGGCCTCCACTGCCTTCTGAGGCAGAGAATTCCACAGATTCACAACTCTCTGACTGAAAAAGTTTTTCCTCATTCCCGTTCTAAATGACCTACCCCTTATTCTTAAACTGTGGCCCCTTGTTCTGGACTCCCCCAACATTGGGAACATGTTTCCTGCCTCTAACGTGTCCAACCCCTTAATAATCCTATACGTTTTGATAAGATCCCCTCTCATCCTTCTAAATTCCAGTGTATACAAGCCTAGTCGCTCCAGTCTTTCAACATATGACAGTCCCGCCATTCCAGGAATTAACCTAGTAGATGGGGAAGATAGTCAGAAACCTGTTCCCTAGAGTGGAAATGTCAAGGACTAGAGGACACAGCTTTAAGGTGAGAGGGACAAAGTTACTGAAGAAGGGTCCCCACCTGAAACGTCACCTATCCAAGTTCTCCAGAGATGCTGCTTAGTCCATTGAGTTACTCCAGCACTTTGTGTCCACGCGTATAAACCAGCATCTGCAGTTCCTTGTCCCTACAACGGAGCATGGTATCGTCCATCTGGAGGTCCAGATGGCAAATTCGAGAGAAGGTCACATTGTCCTTGGCCCAAGAGGTGAAACAACTGCAACTTTCCTCCACTGGGGTTCATTGACTCAACTCAGAGCAAACCTATATCTGGTTTTCTTCCGCCTCAAACATTGATCTAACTCTTATCTCCTTGTTTATATTTCCTCAAAACGCCTCTAATTCAAAGCAATCAGGTTTAGAAACAAAGTACTGCAGGTGCCGGTTTACAAAAAAGGTGACAAAGTGCTGGAGTAACTCAGTCTGAAGAAGGGTCCCGACCTGAAGCGTCACCTATCAGCTATCATCTTAGAACGGAGATGAGGAAGAACTTTTTCAGTCAGAGAGTGGTGAAGGTGTGGAATTCTCTGCCTCAGAAGGCAGTGGAGGCCAGTTCGTTGGATGCTTTCAAGAGAGAGCTGGATAGAGCTCTTAAGGATAGCGGAGTGAGGGGGTATGGGGAGAAGGCAGGAACGGGGTACTGATTGAGAGTGATCAGCCATGATCACATTGAATGGCGGTGCTGGCTCGAAGGGCTGAATGGCCTACTCCTGCACCTATTGTCTATTGTCTATTGTCTATTGTCTATTGTCTATCCATCTTCTCCAGAGATGCTGCCTGACCCGCCGAATTGCTCCATCGCTTGTGACCTTCCTAGCTTCTATGAGGTGAGTGCGTCAACGTTAAATAGCTAAACGTTAAATACACGACAAACGCTTTTTTTCTGGAGACCTTAATAAATGTTATTGTCCAAAACAATAATTTAACAGCCCATGTACCACACAATGGAAAGAAGTGTCTTCTCGATCAGCACCAAAGTTTAGTTTCAGTGTTTTGTTTTCGAGATACAGCATGGAAACAGGCCCAACAAGTCCCCGCCGACCAGCGATCACCCATTCACACCCACTCCATGTTATCCCACTTTCTCATCTAGTCCCTACATGTTGGGGGCAATTTACAGGGGGCCAATTAACCTACAAGTCCGCGTGTCCTAGAGATGTGGGAGGAAACCGGAGCACCCGGAGAAAACCCACGCAGTCACTGTGCAAACTCCGCACAGACAGCACCCCGAGGTCAGGATCAATCCCTGGTCTCTGGCGCTGTGTGGCAGCAGCTCCACCCGCTCCAGCAGTGTGCCGTGCTGTTTGTGTCTCGTGTGAAAGCCTGCCATCTATTGTTCCTCAGCCTCGACGCTTACTTTGAGCATCTTATATCCCCAAACGGCTCTGCTACGCCACATCTGGTTAAGTCCATACACGCCTCTCCAAGGTCATCATCTGTCCGTTCCATTGCCTGAGCATCAACATCGCATCATATCCCAGGAATGAAAGGGTTAATGTACGATGAGCGTTTGACGGCACTGGAGTTTAGAAGGATGAGGGGGGACTTCATTGAGTCATAGAGTGATACAGTGTGGAAACAGGCCCTTCGGCCCAACTCGCCCACACCGGCCAACAATGTACCAGCCACACTAGTCCCACTTGCCTGCGCTTGGTCCATATCCCTCCGAGCCTGTCCGATCCAATGTACCTGTCAACCTGTTACTTAAATGATGGGATAGTCCCAGCCTCAACTACCTCCTCTGGCAGCTTGTTCCATACACCCACCACCCTTTGTGTGAAAAAGTTACCCCTCGGATTCCTATTAAATCTTTTCCCCTTCATGTTGAACCTATGTCCTCTGATCCTTGATCAAGAGACTCTATGCACCTACCCGATCTATTCCTCTCATGATTTTGTACACCTCCACTCATCCTCCTGCGCTCCATGGAATAGAAACCCAGCCTACTCAACCTCTCCCTATAACTCACACCCTCTAGTCCTGGCAACATCCTCGTAAATCTTTTCTGAACCCTTTCGAGCTTGACAATATCTTTCCTATAACATGGTGGCCAGATCTGAACACAATATTCTGAATACGGTCTGACCAACGTCTTATACAACTGCAACATGACCTCCCAACTTCTATACTCAATACTCTGACTGATGAAAGCCAAAGTGCCAAAAGCCTTTTTGACCACCTCACTGAAACTTACTGAATAGTGAAAGGCCTGGATAGAGTAGATGTGGAGAGGATGTTTCCACTAGGGGGAGAGTCTCGGACCAGAGGGCACAGCCTCAGAATTAAAGGACGTTGCTTTAGGAACGAAATGAGGAGGAATTTCTGTAGTTAGAGGGTGGTGAATCTGTGGAATTCATTGCCACAGACGGCTGTGGAGGCCAAGGCAATGGATATTTTTAAGGCAGTGGTAGATAGATTCTTGATTAGTACAGGTGTCAGAGGTTATGGGGAGAAGGCAGGGTGATGGGGTTGAGAGGGAAAGATAGATCAACCATGATTGAATGGCGGAGTAGACTTGATGGACTGAATGGCCGAATTCTGCTCCGAGAACTCATGAACTTATCTCAAGCACTGGGAACGGATAAGATAAGAAGAAAAGCAGAGCTCGTGTTTAAAAGTAATTGATAATCCACTGTTTAGTCAGTAGGTGTCAGTATAATATTAGTTCCAATCTTAGGGGGGAAAAAACCCATCATCATACTCCTGAGTTTGTTTTAACTGGCACAATTAAATGGATCGAAATGAGAATTTATTTCAGAATAAGGGGTAGGCCATTTAGAACGGGTTACTGATTGTGGATGATCACAATGAATGGTGGTGCTGGCTCGAAGGGCCAAATGGCCTCAGCCTGCACCTATTTTCCCAATTTCTATGTTTCTATGAGAACCCTTCTTCAGACTGATTCGTCACTCAGTCTGAAGAAGGGTCTCGACCCGAATCGTCACTCATTCCTTCTCTCCAGAGATGTTGTCTGTCCCACTCAGTTACTCCGGCATTTTGTTTCTTTCTTATTCAAGCCATTTTTCCTTTTACAGACGGTGTTGATCAGGGTTTGTGATGGGGGACGGGGTAATGACAGCAAAGGGTAACGTCCTGCAGAAAACCCATCAAACTGTTGGGAATGGGAGTGCGGCACGGTGGCGCAGCGGTAGAGTTGCTGCCTCACAGCGCCAGAGACCCGGGTTCGATCCTGACCACGGGCGCTGCCTGTACGGAGTTTGTACGTTCTCCTTGTGACTGCGTGGGTTTTCTCCGGGTGCTCCAGTTTCCTCCCACACTCCAAAGACATAGAGGTTTGTAGGTTGATTGGCTTTGGTAAAATTATAAATTTTCCCTAGTGTGGCAATAGACAATAGACAATAGGTGCAGGAGGAGGCCATTCGGCCCTTCGAGCCAGCACCACCATTCAATGTGATCATGGCTGATCATTCTCAATCAGTACCCCGTTCCTGCCTTCTCCCCATTCCCCCTGACTCCGCTATCCTTAACAGCCCTATCTAGCTCTCTCTTGAATGCATTCAGAGAATTGGCCTCCACTGCCTTCTGAGGCAGAGTGTGTAGGATAGTGTTAATGTGCAGGGATCGCTGGTCGACATGGACTCGGTGGGCCGAAGGGCCTGTTTCTACACTGTATCTCTAAACTCTAAACTAACTGAAAAAATGTCCCGCCCTCGAGAAGCCAACTGTGGCTAAGACACGGTTAAGAGGCTGGTGGAAAGTTTACCCACTTACAACCGTGTCAAAGTAAAAAAAATAAACCAGCCTTGAGTGACTTTAGACTTTAGAGATAGAGTGTGGAAACAGGCCCTTTGGCCCACCGTGTCCGCGCCGACCAGCGATCACCCCGTACACTAACACTACCCTTCACACTGGGGACAATTTACAATTTTTTTTACCAAAGCCAATTTAACCTTCAAACCTTTACATCTTTGGAGTGTGGGAGGAAACCAGAGCACCCGGAGAAAACCCACCCGGTCACGGTGAAAATGGAAACAGACGGCATCCGTTGTCAGGATCGAACCGGGGTCTCTGGCACTGTTAAGGCAGGAACTCTGCCGCTGCGCCACCGTTCCTTCTTTCTTGATTAGTATGGGGGGGCGGTCAGAGGCTATGGGGAGAAGGCAGGAGAATGGGGTTAGGAGGGAGAGATCGATCAGCCATGATTGAATGGCGGAGTAGACTTGATGGGCCGAATGGCCTAATTCTACTCCTATCACTTATGATCTTATAGACCTACCCACTATGTTTCAAGAGGAAACAATTCAATTCAAATCTAATCTCTGAGTTACCACCAGATGGCGCAAAGTGCATAAGATTTTGTTCAAAGCACATTACTGCAAAGTACTAAATAGATTTCATAGGTTTGTGACATAAATGTTTAAAATGTGGATTTACGGCTCCAATAAGACTCTTTTCCACCCAAGTGTTGTAAATGCTTCAATGTCAATCATTCCACACTCAATTAATTACTCACAGAGCAGAATTTCATTATTAATTTCTTTCTTCTACTTGAACTTATCTTCCAATATATATCCGACAAAGTTGGGATTGTGTATTTATCGGCGTAAAGACCCCAGGAAAGAGACAGACTACGGGGAATTGCCTCATATGTTAGAGCGAACTGGTGGGAGAGTCTCGGACCAGAGGTCATAACGTCAGAATAAAAGGACATTCCTTTGGGAAGATGAAGAGGAATTTCTTTAGTCAGAGGGTGGTGAATCTGTGGAATTCATTGCCACTGAAGGCTGTGGAGGCCAAGTCAATGGATATTTTTAGGGCAGAGACAGATAGATTCTTGATCAGTACAGGTGTCAGGGGTTATGGGGAGAAGGCAGGAGAATGGGGTTGAGGGGGGGAATTAGATCAGCCATGATTGAATGGTGGAGTAGACTAGATGGCCTAATTCTGTCCCTGTCGTTTATGAACTTATGAACTTCCTGTGAGACTGCTGATTGTAAACTGCAGGCTTTGATTTCAGCACGGTGGCACAGTGGTAGAGTTGCTGCCTTACAGCGCCAGAGACCCTGGTTCATCCTGACTAGAAACATAGAAACATAGAAAATAGGTGCAGGAGTAGGCCATTCGGCCCTTCGAGCCTGCACCGCCATTCAATATGATCATGGCTGATCATTCAGCTCAGTAGCCCGTACCTGCCTTCTCTCCATACCCCCTGATCCCTTTAGCAAAGGGTGCTGTAGTTTTGTACCTTCTCCCCGTGACCGTATGGACTTTCTCCAGGGTGCTCCAGTATCCCCCCCCACCCCTCAAAGACGTGCAGCTTTGCACACTGTCTGTCCCTGTTTGCACACTGTATCTCAAGACTAAACAAAACGCAATTTACTCTCTATCTCCGTCAATTATTTACCTGCCACCTTCTCAGGTCCTGCACTATCAACTACTGTCGAACCAAGGTTTCAAGGTGTCAAGGTTTGTTTATTGTCATATGTACCAGTTAAGGTACAGTGAAATTCAGATTGCCATACAGTCATACCAATAAAGAGCAACAAGACACCCAAATAAATGTTTTAACATGAACATCCGCCAAAGCAACTCCCCCACATTCCTCACTGTGATGGCAGGCACAAAAAGTTCCATCTCCTCCCTTCTTTGCTTAGATTTTTGTTAGATTTAGAGATACAGCACAGAAACAGGCCCTTCGACCCACCGGGTCCGCGCCGCCCAGCGATCCCCGCACACTAACACTATCCTACACACACTAGGGACAATTTTTACATTTGCCCAGCCAATTAACCTACGAACCTGTACGTCTTTGGAGTGTGGGAGGAAACCGAAGATCTCGGAGAAATACCCACGCAGGTCACGGGGAGAACGTACAAACTCCGTACAGATGGCACCCGTAGTCAGGATCGAACCTGAGTCTCCGGCGCTGCATTCGCTTTAATAATAATAATAATAATAATCCATTTATTTTATATAGCGCCTTATCGCATGCTCAAAGCGCTTTACAAAAACAATTAACATAGAAACAAACAGACAAACTATCCTGACGGAAAAGCGGCGAATACACAACGCCAGCGTCCTCTCACGTCAGGGTCCGGCAGTAGACATCAAAAAGCACAAGACACACAGATATAATTTTTTACACAAAACAGCCATCACAGTGATTGCTCTAGGCATACCCTCACTGTGATGGAAGGCAAAGTCTTATCTCCTCCTCATTCTTCTCCCGTGGTGCCACAAGGTGATCGAGGCTCCCAACTTTTTGAAGCCCTCACCGGGCGATGGAAAGTCCCAGGGCCGAGCCGAGCAGGCCGATGAAAGTCCTGAGCCCCCACCGGGCAATGGAAAGTGCTGCGGCCGAGCCGAGCAGGGCGATGAAAGTCCTGAGCCCCCACCGGGCGATGGAAAGTGCTGCGGCCGGGCCACGCAGGGCGATGAAGGGCCTGCGGGCGGGTCGATCGTACCTCGCGCTTCGGGGCGGTCGAAGCTGCTACGGCTGGAGCTCCCAAAAGCCGGTCGCCAGCCAGGGACCTGCGAGCTCCCGATGTTGCGGTCTGCAGGGCCCACGGCCGAAGCCTCCGAGATGGTAAGTCCAGGCCCTGCGACCGGAGTCTTCAAGGTCGATCCCAGCTGGAGGCCGCCGACTCCACGATGTTAGGCCGTAGCGCGAACGGAGATACGACACGGTAAAGGTCACATCTCCGTTGAGGAGGAGATTTGAAAAAAAGGTTTCCCCCAACCCCCCCCACCACCCCCCTACATACACAGAATTAAAAATAAAACAAAACGTACATTTAACAACGACAATGACAACAACAAAAAAACAAACAAAAAACGGAGAGACTGCCGGTGAGTCGCAGCTGCAGAACACAGCCACCCCCCCAAGGCAGCAACTCTACCGCTGCGCCACCGTGCCGCCCTCCGCCCTTGTTCTCTTGTGGCCGGGGCACTGGAACCTTCCATTGTCGGGGTATTCTTGGTTCCTGTTGCCGGCGGTCGGACCCTCCGCCTCGGGGCGATCAAGCTCCCGCATCGGGGGGGGATCTCAGCTCCCCCGCGCTGGGCGATCGGACTCCCGAGTCGGGGCTGGTCGAACCTCCTGCGGCTTGGAGCTTCCCGACATCAGTCTCTGCCCGAGACTGCGAGCTCCTCGATGTTGAAATCCGCAGGCTGCGGTTGGAGCATCGATCCGACGCAAAGGATGACAGGCTCCGATGGTCAGTCGACGGCCCCGCGGTGGGGCTCAAAGTCAGTCTCGACCAAGGCCGCCAGCTCCATGATGTTAGTGTGTGGTATAGTGCTAGCGTATGTTGGAAATAGCATTAGGCAGCAAAATCACACAACGGCAAGGGAGGCAACAGATAGGTAACTTTATTCAGTGTAAGAAAAGAACTGCAGATGCCGGTACAAATCGCAGGTATTTATTCACAAAATGCTGGAGTAACTCAGCAGGTCAGGCAGCATCTCAGGAGAGAAGGAATGGGTAGCTTTATCCAAGTTCTTTTGACAAAATATTCAATGTTAATTCCTTTCTCAAGTGCCAAATCTAAGTTTAGTTCCCCACTCACAATATTTCTGAGCCTTTTGCCTGTGGGGCAAGTGAATTTATTTACAGCATCGGTCTGAAGAAGGGCCTCGAACCAAAACGTCACCCATTCCTTCTCTCCAGAGATGTTGCCTGTCCCGCTGAGTTACTCCAGCATTTTGTGTCTACCTTCGGTTTAAACCAGCATCTACACTTGTTTAAAGCCATCTTAGTTTTGTAGCATGTCTCAATTGATTGGAACAGCTCACTTTTCTTTGTAGATTTCAAATGAAACAAAGTCAAATTCAAAGTTGAAATAAAGCAGCTCGCTTTGGATGGATTCGGTCATTATTCCAAAATGGAAGGAGTTTGTTTTGGTATTTATTTTATGAGAGTGCATGACAATAGTTCCCTTGTAGGGAAGAGCTAGAATTTCAGCCATCTTGTCCTGCAAGCTGCCTTGAGTTCTTGCAGATCACGTTAGCATTTCCAATGGTTTTTTTTTGCTTCTCGAGAGTTAAATATTCATCGGTCTCATTCCTCGCTGGGAGTTCAGATCAAATGCCGCAGACTTTCTTTGTAGAGATACAGCGTGGAAACAGGCCCTTCGGCCCACCGAGTCCGCACCGACCAGCGATCCCCGCACATTAACACTATCCTACACACACCAGGGACAATTTACATATACACCAAACCAATTAATCTTTGGAGTGTGGGAGGAAACTGAAGTTCTCGGGGAAAACCCACAAGGTCACGGGGAGAATGTACAAACTCCGTGCAGACAGCACCCGTAGTCGGGAGGGAACCCGGGTCTCCAGCGCTGCACTCGCTGTAAGACAGCAACTCTACCACTGCGCCACCGTAGCCACCCTATGTGACTGTTTGTGAAAAATATACACCATGGAATTTTGAAGTTGTGACTTGGAAGAAGGGAATTTCTTGGAAGTTAATACAGAGAAATGTAGCGCAGCGGTAGAGCTGCTGCTTTACAGCGAATGCAGCGCCGGAGACTCAGGTTCGATCCTGACTACAGGTGCTGCACTGTAAGGAGTTTGTACGTTCTCCCCGTGACCTGCGTGGGTTTTCTCCGAGATCTTCGGTTTCCTCCCACACTCCAAAGACGTACAGGTATGTAGGTTAATTGGCTGGGTAAATGTAAAAATTGTCCCTAGTGGGTGTAGGATAGTGTTAATGTGCGGGGATCGCTGGGCGGCACGGACTTGGAGGGCCGAAAAGGCCTGTTTCCGGCTGTATATATATGATATGAAATGTGAGGTGTTTCATTTTACGGGAGTCTATCAGGACCTGCATAGTGAACGTAGGGCTCTGGGGAGTGTTGTAGAGCAGAGGGATCTAGGAGTGCAGGTGCATGGTTCCTTGAAGGTGGAGTCGCAGTTACCCAGGGCGGTCAAAAAGGCTTTTGGCACATTGGCCTTCATCAGTCAGAGTATTGAGTATAGAAGTTGGGAGGTCATGTTGCAGTTGTATAAGACGTTGGTGAGGCCGCATTTAGAGCATTGTGTTCAGTTCTGGGCACCATGTTATAGGAAGGATGTTGTCAAGCTGGAAAGGGTACAGAGAAGATTTACGAGGATGTTTAAAACTGAGGTAAGAAGAAACTTTTTCACCCAGAGAGTTGTGAATTTGTGGAATTCTCTGCCACAGAGAGAAGTGGAGGCCAAATCACTAGATGGATTTAAGAGAGAGTTAGATAGAGCTCTCGGGGCTAGCGGAATCAAGGGATATGGGGAGAAGGCAGGCACGGGTTATTGATTGTGGACGATCAGCCATGATCACAATAAATGGCGGTGCTGGCTTGAAGGGCTGAATGGCCTCCTCCTGCACATATGTTCTCTGTTTCTGTGTTTCTATGCTGCCAGGACAAGAGGGTCTGAACTATCGGGAGAGGTTGAGTAGGCTGGGACACTATTCCTTGGAGCGCAGGAGGATGAGGGGTGATCTTATAGAAGTGTATAAAATCATGAACTGAATAGATCGGGCAGATGCAGAGTTTTCACACAAAGGATTTTTTACACAAAAGGGTGGTGGGTGGATGGAACGAGCTGCCAGAGGAGGTAGTTGATGCTGGGACTATCCCAACGTTTAACAAACAGTTAGACAGGTACAGGTTTGTAGAGATATGAGCCAAACGCGGGCCGGTGGGACTAGTGTAGTTAGGACATTTTGGCCGGTGTGGGCAAGTTGGGCCGAAGGGCTGTTTCCACTCTGTATCACACAATGTCTATGACTCTATTACTCTAAGGGCACAGGGGTGGAGCCACATAGTCAGAGAGAGATAGAGCATGTAGAAACAATGAACTGCAGATGCTGGTTTACTAAAAAAGACACAAAGTGTTGGAGTAACTCAAGAGGTCAGGCAGCATCTCTGGAGAACATTCATATTGTTGTGATATTTTGGGTCTGAACCCTTCTTTTGGTTTAGTTTAGTTTAGTTTAGAGATACAGCGCAGAAACTGGTCCTTCGGCCCATCGAATCCACCCCGTCTAGCGATTGTGGGGGGGGGGGGGTGGAAGCTGGAAGAGAGGAGGGGAAGGACAAAGCCTGGCAGGTAACAGGTTGATACAGGTAAAAGTGGGAGGGTTTATAGGCAGATGGTGGACAAAGACCAGAGATGAAATGTCAGAGGTAGTGAGAGTCAACGTCTGGCATTCCACAGAAAACTATCCAGGTTTGTCCAACCTCTCCCTGTAGCTAATACCCTCTAATAGACAATAGACAATAGGTGCAGGAGGAGGCCATTTGGCCCTTCGAGCCAGCACCACCATTCAATGTGATCATGGCTGATCATTCTCAATCAGTACCCCGTTCCTGCCTTCTCCCCATACCCCCTGACTCCGCTATCCTTAAGAGCTCTATCCAGCTCTCTCTTGAATGCATTCAGAGAATTGGCCTCCACTGCCTTCTGAGGCAGAGAATTCCACAGATTCACAACTCTCTGACTGAAAAAGTTTTTCCTGATCCCCGTTCTAAATGGCCTACCCCTTATTCTTAAACTGTGGCCCCTGGTTCTGGACTCCCCCAACATTGGGAACATGTTTCCTGCCTCTAACGTGTCCAACCCCTTAATAATCTTACACGTTTCGATAAGATCCCCTCTCATCCTTCTAAATTCCAGTGTATACAAACCCAGCCGCTCCAGTCTTTCAACATACGACAGTCCCGCCATTCCGGGAATCAACCTAGTAAACCTACGCTGCACGCCCTCAATAGCAAGAATATCCTTCCTCAAATTTGGAGACCAAAACTGCACACAGTACTCCAGGTGCGGTCTCACTAGGGCCCTGTACAACTGCACACAGTACTCCAGGTGCGGTCTCACTAGGGCCCTGTACAACTGCACACAGTACACCAGGTGCGGTCTCACTAGGGCCCTGTACAACTGCACACAGTACTCCAGGTGCGGTCTCACTAGGGCCCTGTACAACTGCACACAGTACTCCAGGTGCGGTCTCACTAGGGCCCTGTACAACTGCACACAGTACTCCAGGTGTGGTCTCACTAATCCAGGTATCATCCTAATAAACCTCCTTGGCGCCCTTTCCAAAGCCTCCACATGCTTCCTAGTAATGGGGTGACCAGAACAGTATGCACTATTCCAAAGAATGGGTCTCCACCCGAAACATCACCCATTCCTTCTCTCCAGAGATGCTGCCTGTCCCGCTGAGTTACTCCAGCATTTTGTGCCTATCTTCGGCACTATTCCCTATGCAGCATTCCCAAAGTCCTACAATGCTGCATCGTGATTCTGAGACTTCCACTAAGACTTGATTGCATCCCTTTCTCTGCCGAAGGCTCTTAAACTCCGTGCTCTAATTAAAGTAATAAACTCTAATAGGAATCTGAGGGGTTAACTTTTTCCACTTAGAGGGTGGTGGGTGTATGGAACGAGCTGCCAGAGGAGGTAGTTGAAGCAGGGACTGTCCCAACGTTTATGAAACAGTTAGACAGATACATGGATAGGGCAGGTTTGGAGGGATATGGGCCAGAAGTGGGCAGGTGGGACTCGTGTAGCTGGGAAATGTTGGCCGGTGTGGGCAAGTTGGGCCGAAGTGCCTGTTTCCACACTCTATCACTCTATAACTCTATGGCACATCACCACTATGCATCTTTTTATTGCTTTCTTAACACATTTTGGGACTCAAATATCTGACAACACCAATATCAATTTCTTCCCCTTCCAGTTATGTAGTTTTATTAGTTTAGTTTTAGAGATACAGCGCGGAAACAGGCCTTTCGGCCCACCGAGTCTGCACTGATCAGCGATCCCTGCACATTAACATTACCATACACACACTAGGGATAATTTACACTTATGCCAAGCCAATTAACCTACATACCTGCACGTCTTTGGAGTGTGGGAGGAGACCGACGATCTCGGAGAAAACCCACGCAGGTCACGGGGAGAACGTACAAACTCCGTACAGACGGCGCCCAAAGTCGGGAACGAACCCGGGTCTCGGGCGCTGCAAGCGCTGTAAGGCAGCAACTCTACCGCTGCGCCACCGTGCCGCTCTAATGGTATTTTAATGGAGCACTGCACGTTGGAGTTATTAAAATCTAACACCAAACTCAAATTGAGAACTGAATTTTATGGAAACTAAGTACAAGTCAAGTCAAGTCAATTTTATTTGTATAGCACATTTAAAAACAACCCACGTTGACCAAAGTGCTGTACATTTGATTAGGTTCCAATAGAAAAAAAATGAAAACATACAGTAGCACGCAAACAGTTCACAGCGCCTCCTCAATGAGCCTCAAATGCTAGGGAGTAGAAATATGTTTTGAGCCTGGACTTAAAGGAGTCGATGGAGGGGGCAGTTCTGATGGGGAGAGGGATGCTGTTCCACAGTCTAGGAGCTGCAACCGCAAAAGCGCGGTCACCCCTGAGTTTAAGCCTAGACCGCGGGATAGTGAATAGCCCCAAGTCGGCCGATCTGAGGGACCTGGAATTAGAGAGGGGGGTTAGAAGATTTTTGATTTAGGGGGGGGAGTGTCCATTTAGGGCTTTATACGTGAATAGGAGGAGCTTGAAGTTGATTCTGTACCGTACAGGGAGCCAGTGGAGAGAGGCCAGAATCGGGGTGATGTGGTCCCTTTTACGGGTACCCGTCAGGAGTCTCGCTGCGGCGTTTTGGACCAGTTGCAGGTGGGACAGGGAAGATTGGCTGATCCCAGTGTATAGGGAGTTGCAGTAGTCTAGGCGGGAGGAAATGAAAGCGTGAATGATTTTTTCTGTGTCGTCGAATTGGAGGAAAGGTTTGATTTTAGCTATGGTTCGAAGTTGGAAGAAGCTGGCTTTTACCACAGCGTTGACTTGTACAGGATTAAACTCAAACTGTGGGTCACAGGCTAGTTTGTTTGTGCCACAAAGACAGTTTCAAGGTGACAAAAGCCAGTTCACCAAATCGAATCTTTCTATTTCGTATGGTTATTTATTTTCTCCAAGTGCCTTGAGTTAGCCACCATTTCATCGGGCAAAGCAAGTGCACGTAGCTACCATAATCAATGACACTGTCTTTGGATCAAATTGGGACAAGCAAACTGAATCCTATTTATTTTGTGCACAGTCAGAAATCAAGATCGACGTATCAAAGTGCCTGAGCTGACCAAGACGGGACATTGTCAGAGGCAACAGCTGTGTGGATGAATGGCAAAGAGCAAAAGTAAAAAGGCACAGGAAGAGTGGAGATATTGTCCTCAGGTCACTTAGGCTTCTTGCGACATTCTGCTCTTGGCCTCATCTTTTGCTCAGTTTCTCTGTCACAGGACAGTTCAACCCAGGAATAGGCACTTTAGCCCGCAATGCCCACGCCAAACATGATGCTAAGTTAAACTAATAGAAACATAGAAACATAGAAAATAGGTGCAGGAGTAGGCCATTCGGCCCTTCGAGCCTGCACCGCCATTCAATATGATCATGGCTGATCATCCAGCTCAGTGTCCCGTACCTGCCTTCTCTCCATACCCCCTGATCCCTTCAGCCACAAGGGCCACATCTAACTCCCTCTTAAATATAGTCAATGAACTGGCCTCAACTACCTTCTGTGGCAGAGAATTCCACAGATTCACCACTCTCTGTGTGAAAAAAAACTTTCTCATTTCGGTCCTAAAAGACTTCCCCCTTATCCTTAAACTGTGACCCCTTGTTCTGGATTTCCCCAACATCGGGAACAATCTTCCTGCAACCCCTTAAGAATTTTGTAAGTTTCTATAAGATCCCCCCTCAATCTTCTAAATTCCTCGGCCTGTCTGTGATCCATCTCCTCCCTTCCCTGCCCTTCGAGTCCGCACTGACCAGCGATCCTCGTACACTAGCACCACCCTGCACGCCAGGGACAATTTACAATTTACAGAAGCCAATTAACTAGCAAACCTGTACGTCTTTCGTTTGTGGAGACAGAGCACCCAGAGAAAACCCTCGCGGGAGGGAGGGAGAGCGGGAGGGAGGGGGGAGAGAGAAAGAGGGGTACAGGGAGAGAGAGAGGGAGAGAGGGAGGGAGGGAGAGGGAGAGAGGGAGGGAGGGAGGGAGGGAGGGAGAGGGAGGGAGAGAGAGAGGGGTAGAGGGAGAGAGAGAGGGAGAGAGGGAGGGAGGGAGAGGGAGAGAGGGAGAGAGGTAGAGGGAGAGAGAGGGAGGGAGAGGGAGGGAGGGGGAGAGAGGGAGAGAGGGAGAGGGAGGGAGGGAGAGGGAGGGAGGGAGGGAGAGAGATAGAGAGAGTATGAGAGAGAGAAAGATGAAGACAACCCTGGCCAGTTCACATTGGAACATACCAAATACCTAGCTACAAGAATGACAATCTTCCTTGAAATTAAAGCAAGGAAATTTCTTTAAGATTGATGTGCTTCCATTATGATAAACACACAACAAGAGAAGGTTAGTTTTGTGTCAAACTGTTGGGCAATATCCGGTCCAGGTCAGGTTGTATAAACTGGACTATAGATTTGGGAACTATGTCTGGTTTTCCTGATTAAATAAAAAACAAGTAGCTGAAAGTTTGTTGAGACATTATGTGTCAAATTGACTAACTCTTTGCTTATAAAAAGTGACAAAATAATTTCAGGCAAGTGCATTCAATATTTCAAGACTTATATCTACAAGCCCTCAGCATCTAAAAACATCTATCAGTATTTCCAGGCAACAACAGATCATGTGTATACCATTGACGATAAATAAAATGCATTATTTAAGTCTTTCATTCTTTGAGGTGAATCACTCCACTTGCGTTGAAAACTATTATATTGTTTCATATAATGAAGCAATATGGTGGCGCAGCGGTAGAGTTGCTGCCTCACAGCGCCAGAGACCCAGGTTCGATCCTGACTACGGGTGCTGCCTGTACGGAGTTTGTACATTCTCCCCGTGACCTACATGGGTTTTCCCCAGGTGCTCTGGTTTCCTCCCACACACCAAAGACGTACAGGTTTGTCAGTTAATTGGCTTCAGTAAAGATTGCAAATTGTCTTTGGTGTGTGGGATAGTGATGGTGTGCAGGCTGATCGTTGGTCAGCACGGACTCGATGGGCTGAAGGGCCTATCTCCGCGCTGTATCTCTAAGCAAAACTAAAATCCTTTGGAATCGCAAAACTTGCATTGAAAACTAAGATATAATGCTTCCTATTATTACGCTCACCCTATTCCGCATTAAACACTCCCAACAACTTTGAAGGAACCTAACAGATAAATAGGCTCTGGTTAAAACAAAATCTTTGGTTTACGAGCTAATTAGTTAAAGAAACAGTTTACAGTACTTTGACGGAAATGCAGAGAAGACTATTTGTATGCTTCAGGGAATTCAAGCTTAAAAACGATTAAATCAGTGAATAACTGCGTGCTTATCCAGCTTTAGTGAAAGTTCAGTCATGTGCGTAATAAGATGCTAAGGCAGCCTGCAACACAGCCAAGCATTATTTACTTGACCTTGTCTAAAAATGGGGATTATATATATTTAAAATAAAGCATGGAAACCATCGCAAGAAACCCCAAGCAGTCCTTTTGAACTACAATGTGTCTCACAAAATGGTGCAGTTATCATAAATGTTTAGTATGTACAAACATATGCAAGAAGACGCAAGCCAAACCTTTTTAAATCTACGTTGAAATAACTCGGTTTCAAGCGGAATTGCTCAAAGTTCTTCTTACCAACATTTAAAATGAATAACTTGCGCTGAAAACTTTAACTTAAAGCATCGCAAAGGATTCTCACTTCAATTTTTTTCTCCCGATTCCCGTGTGATTAGAGAGGATCGAAGTTCACTTTAACAGCGCAGTACAGATGAGATCATAATTCATAAGTAATAGGAGCAGAATTAGGCCACTCGGCCCATCAAGTCATTCAATCCCGACTGACTTATCTTTAGCTTAGTTTTTTTAGATTTAGATTTAGAGATACAGCGCGGAAACAGGCCCTTCGGCCCACCGAGTCCGCGCCGCCCAGCGATCCCCGCGCATTAACACTATCCTACACACACTAGGGACAATTTTTACCCAGTCAATTGACCTACATACCTGCACGTCTTTGGAGTGTGGGAGGAAACCGAAGATCTCGGAGAAAACCCACGCAGGTCACGGGGAGAACGTACAAACCCCGTACAGACGGCGCCCATAGTCAAGATCGAATCTGAGTCTCCGGCGCTGCATTCGCTGTAAGGCAGCAACTCTACCGCTGCGCCACCGTGCCGCCATTTAGTTTAGAGATACAGCGTGGAGACAGGCCCTTCGGCCCACTGCATCCAGCACCGAGAAACAATCCCCACACATTAACATTGTCCCACACACTCGGGACAATTTACATTTACACCAAGCCAATTGACCTACATACCTATACGTCTTTGGAGTGTGGGAGGAAACTGAAGATCTCGGAGAAAACCCACCTGGTCACTGTGGAGAACGTACAAACTCCGTACAGACAGCGCTCGTAGTCGGGATCGAACCCGGGGCTCCTGCGCTGCAAGGCAGCAACCCTACCGCCGCGCCACCGTGGCCGCCCTAAAATAGATTGCAGCATTGTCAAATATCTAAGTTCAAATGTTTTAGTTTAGTTTAGAGATACAACATGGAAACAGTCCCTTTGGCTCATTAACACCACCCCACACACACTAGGGACAATTTGCATTTATACCAAGCCAATTAACCTACAGACCTGTATGTCTTTGGAGTGTGGGAGGAAACCGAAGATCTCGGAGAAAACCCTCCTAACCCCATTGTCCTGCCTTCTCCCCATAACCCATGACACCTGCACTAATCAAGAATCTATCTATCTCTGCCTTAAAAATAACCATTGACTTGGCCTCCTCAGCCTTCTGTGACAATGAATTCCACAGATTCACCACCCTCTGACTAAAAACATACAGTATACCAGTGCAATGCTTGGAGTTACAAACTATCATCTCTGATCCGAAAAGCAATGGATCAACTCATGAGAAATTGGAGTTATTTAATGTTAATTATTGTTAATGTCGTTTTTCAAATATAATTCAATAAATTAAAAAATAATTAATTGATTACACTTAAAACTAGTCTGGCTAAAAAATAAAAAATTCAAACAACATTTTTCATATGGTACAAAAATAGTTATGGCTTCCTTAAAGCATTAAAAGCCCAAACAAACGACAACCATATCAGTGAACCACGCTGTGGAAATGTTATCAATGTTGTCAGAGGTGCCAAATGTACAAACTTCAAACCCAATATCCATTTTCCCCAAGGTTTTTCTTCATTCAACAACACGGTGTTCAACAAAATAGGTGCAGGAGTAGGCCATTCGGCCCTTTGAGCCAGCACCGCCATTCAATATGATCATGGTTGATCATCCTAAATCAGTATAAGAAAATAACTGCAGATGCTGGTACAAATCGAAGGTATTTATTCACAAAATGCTGGAGTAACTCAGCAGGTCAGGCAGCATCTCGGGAGAGAAGGAATAGGTTACGTTTCGGGTCGAGACCCTTCTTCAGACTGATGTCAGGGGGGCGGGACAAAGGAAGGATATAGGTGGAGACAGGAAGATAGAGGGAGATCTGGCAAGGAGGAGGGGAAGAGAGGGACAGAAGAACTATCTAAATTTGGAGAAGTCGATGTTCATACCACTGGGCTGCAAGCTGCCCAGGCGAAATATGAGGTGCTGTTCCTCCAATTTCCGGTGGGCCTCGCTATGGCACTGGAGGAGGCCCATGACAGAAAGGTCAGACTGGGAATGGGAGGGGGAGTTGGTGCTCGGCCACCGGGAGATCACTTTGGTCAATGCGGACCGAGCGCATCCTAAATCAGTACCTCGTTCCTGCTTTCTCCCATATCCCTTTATTCCCTTAGCCCTCCAGAGCTATGTCTAACTCTCGCTTGTAAACATCCAGTGAATTGGCCTCCACTGCCTTCTGTGGCAGCGAATTCCACAGATTCACAACTCTCTGGGTGAAAAAGGTTTTCCTCGTCTCGTCTCAGTCCTAAATGGCCGACCCCTTATTCCCGTTTCGTCCCACATTCCAAAGACGTGCAGCTTTGTTGGTTAATTGGCTTCTGTAAGTTGTGCCTAGGGTGTAGCAAAGTGCTTGTGTATGGGGTGACCGCTGGTTGGCACGGACTCAGTGGGCTGAAGGGCCTGTTTCATGTAATCAATCATTAAATATTCTCGTTATTCTCGACATAGCTCTGGAGGGCTTGACGGAAATATTTCAAACGTCATTAGAAACGGGGATGGTGCCGGAAGATTGGCGCATTGCGCATGTTGTGCCTTTGTTTAAAAAAGGATCTAAAAGTAAACCTAGCAATTATAGACCTGCTAGTTTGACGTCTGTGGTGGGGAAATTAATGGAAAAGATACTTAGGGACAATATATATAATTATTTGGATAAACAAGGCCTGATTAGAAACAGTCAACATGGATTTGTGCCTGGAAGGTCATGTTTGACTAATCTTCTTGAATTTTTTGAAGAGGTTACCAGGGAAATTGATAAGGGCAAGGCTGTGGATGTTGTCTATATGGACTTCAGTAAGGCATTTGACAAGGTTCCACATGGAAGGTTGATTAAGAAGGTTAAATCGTTGGGTATTAATAGTGAGGTTGCAAGATGGATTCAACAATGGCTGAATGGGAGATACCAGAGGGTAATGGTTGACAATTGTATGTCAGGTTGGAGGCCAGTGTCTAGTGGAGTACCCCAAGGATCTGTGTTGGGTCCACTGTTGTTTGTCATTTACATTAATGATCTGGATGATGGTGTGGCAAATTGGATTAGTAAATATGCAGATGATACTAAGATAGGTGGTGTACTTAATAATGAAGTAGAGTTTCAAAGTCTACAGAGAGACTTGGGCCTTTTGGAAGGGTGGGCTGAAAGATGGCAGATGGAGTTTAATGCTGATAAGTGTGAGGTGCTGCATTTTGGTAGGACAAATCAAAATAGGACGTACAGGGTAAATGGTAGGGAATTGAGGAATGCAGTGGAACAGAGGGATCTGGGAATAACTGTGCATTGTTCCCTGAAGGTGGAATCTCATGTGGATAGGGTGGTGAAGAAGGCGTTTGGTATGCTTGCCTTTATAAATCAGAGCATCGAATATAGAAGTTGGGATGTAATGTTAAAATTGTACAGGGCATTGGTGAGGCCGAATCTGGAGTATGGTGTGCAGTTCTGGTCGCCAAATTATAGGAAGGATGTCGACAAAATGGAGAGGGTACAGAGGAGATTTACTAGAATGTTGCCTGGGTTTCAGCACTTAAGCTACAGAGAGAGGTTGAACAGGTTGGGTCTTTATTCTTTGGAGCGTAGAAGGTTGAGGGGGGACTTGATAGAGGTTTTTAAAATTTTAAGAGGGACGGACAGAGTTGACGTGGGTAGGCTTTTCCCTTTGAGAGTGGGGAAGATTCCAACAAGGGGACATAGCTTCAGAATTGAGGGACAAAAGTTTAGGGGTAACATGAGCGGTAACTTCTTTACTCAGAGGGTGGTGGCTGTGTGGAATGGGCTTCCGGTGGAAGTGGTGGAGGCTGGCTTGATTTTATTATTTAAGAGTAAATTGGATAGGTATATGGAGAAGAGGGGATTAGAGGGTTATGGTCTGAGAGCAGGTAGATGAGACTAGGTCAGAGAGAGTGGTCGGCGTGGACTGGTAGGGCCGAACGGGCCTGTTTCCATGCAGTAGTTGTTATATGGTTATATGGTTATTTATTTATTTCATTTGATGGCAAATCTTTTATTGGAACACAGTTTTAGCAGAGTATTTTACAGTTATATAGTGGGGACCTAGACAGCAATGAATGCAAAAACATTAAATGATGGTGAGAAAAGTGAGGACTGGTAGATAATGAAGTCAAACTGTTTTCCAAGGTGGGCTGTGAATTATTAACCTGATTTCACAGCTGCTCTCTAACCAATAAAGTTTAAATTACTTCTGGGCACTACAGATATCAAGAATTGCAGGGGATACACACAGAGCAGATGTTGGAGGCAATTTTGAGTCAGGAGAAAAGTCTCGACCCAAAACGTCGCTTATCCATGTCCTCCAGAGATGCTGCCTGACCCGCTGAGTTACTCCACAAGAAGGATCTCAACCCAAACCGCCACCTACTCCTTTTCTTCCCCAGCCATTTCAGAAGGAACTGAGGGCTCAACTACATTGCTAAGAGGCAGCAGCTCTACTGCTGCGCCACTGTGCCAAGTTTAGTCTAGTTTAAAGATACGATAGACAATAGACAATAGGTGCAGGAGGAGGCCATTCGGCCCTTCGAGCCAGCACCGCCATTCAATGTGATCATGGCTGATCATTCTCAATCAGTACCCCGTTCCTGCCTTCTCCCCATACCCCCTGACTCCGCTATCCTTAAGAACTCTGTCTAGACGGCACGGAAACAGGCACTTTGGCCCTTCAGCCCACCGAGTCTGCGCCGATCAGCGATCACGCCGATCACTAACACTATCCAGACACACTCGGGACAATTTACAATTTACAAAACCCAATTAATCTACAAACCCCCGTGTTTTTTAGACACCCGGAGAAAGCCCACACAGCCACGGGGAGAACGTAGAAACTCCATACGGACAGCGCCCGCGGTCAGCATCGAACCCGGGTCTCCGGCGCTGTAAGGCAGCAACTCTACCGCTGCGCCACCGTGCCAAGTGTAAAACATAGTTCAAAAACAGAGAGTAGACTTTTATTATTCAGCAGCTTTCCCAAATGCAGAGTGGGTTTCGGAACCACAAAAGAAAATCAAAACAGGGCTGTACAACTGGTGCAATTGTGCCAGAGGATGGGACCTGGCAGGAGGCCAACTCCTGATCTATAATTCTTGAACGGCAAAACTCAAGCAAAACTGCCTTGACTCAATAAATGTGTCTGGACTGATTTTGCTCCAACAAAGAGAAATTAATCTTGGAAGGCAGGATAACAGAACACGACAAAATTATTCACCCCACCGGCCTTTCTTGGCCACAGATAATACATGGAAGGGTGCAAAGAGGTTATTGGGGCACGAACATTTGCGTGCAATAGCATACAAACTGGATTATTTGCTTATGCTATCTCACAACACACAATTCCACATTAATAGCTAGGGCAGGTTCTCCTGTCAGACAAACACAAGTGGCAGGTTAAGTCATTTAATCTCCCCAGCTACTCACAACTCAATACTTGGACAAAGGGCTCAAATTGTTTCTTCAAGAAGAGAATCAATTTCTTGTTGCTGCTTTGCCTTTTATTACAGGGTAAAGTTGATAATTAATCAGGAGGGGTTCATTCTCGTAAAGCGTCAGTTGTGGCTGAATGCTAATTTGGCTCCACTTTGCCTTCTGATTAGCATTTTACCCTTCACAAAAGTTTCATGTTTAATTGGAGTGCACAGGAAAGCTGCAGCAACAGCCACTGATTGAGATGAATGGTAATGGTTTACAATGAAATGATGATAGAGGAGACACTGAAAACAGACCGAGGTGTAGTTTCAGACACGTGAACAAACTCCAAGAAAGTTGCGTTGTTTCCATAAGTCATGAGTCGTGAGTGATAGGAGTAGAAGCAGGCCATTCGGCCCATCAGGTCTACTCCGCCATTCAATTGTGGCTGATCGATCCATCCCTCCTAACCCCATTCCCCTGCCTTCTCCACATGACCCCTGACACCTGCAGCTTTGACAAGTTGAAAATAGCGGCACGGTGGTGCAGCGGTAGAGTTGCTGTCTTACAGCGAATGCAGCGCCGGAGACTCAGGTTCGATCCCGACTACAGGCGCCGTTTGTACGGAGGTTGTATGTTCTCCCCGTGACCTGCGTGGGTTTCCTCCGAGATCTTCGGTTTCCTCCCACACTCCAAAGACGTACAGGTATGTAGGTTAATTGGCTGGGCAAATGTACAAATTGTCCCTCGTGGGTGTAGGATAGTGTTAGTGTGCGGGGATCGCTGGGCGGCATGGACCCGGTGGGCCGAAGGGCCTGTTTCTGCGCTGTATCTTTAAATCTAAAAAATCTAAAAAATCAAGGCAGTTGTCCGCACATTTTCCAGTGTGGTTCAGCTTCCATTCCCCCAGAAGGAATGCATTTTGTTCCAAGCGTCTGCTTCCCGCAATCACCAACACATTATGCAGGAGAGCGCAGGAAGGAGATGCTGGTTTACACCGAAGATAGATAGTAATTGCTGGAGCAACTCAGCGGGACAGGCAGCATCCCCGGATAGAAGGAATGGGTGACATTTTGGGTCGAGGCCAGAAACGTCACCCATTCCTTCTCTCCAGAGATGCTGCCTGTCCCGCTGAGTTACTCCAGCATTTTGTGTCTACCATGTTGGCCGGTGTGGGCATGTTGGGCCGAAGGGCCTGTTTCCACACTGCATGACTATGACTCAATGGAGCAATAACCACAAGAGGAACTTGTGATTGGCCTGTATGTTTTCACAACTGTAACATTATGTCAAGATCCTCCTTAACGTCTTCTTCATGAATCACTTCTCGTACTCTTTTATTCCCCCTTTATTGATTCTAGTTTCCTTTCAGTATTTTTAATTTAAAAATTTCCAATGTTCAAAGTTTAAGTCAATTCTTTCCTGCTTCTATGTATTCACCTTCTTTCCAAATTGCAATAAAATATTACTTTGTTTTTCCAGAGTTTCTGATTAATATATGCTTGTGCACCATGGTTTGGATAGATGCCATCTTGCCAGGGACCTTCTACCATAGCCGAGATCGGGCACCTCAATGCATCCCTGTGTGGTCCCTCAGCTGCACGGAGGCAGAGATGAGAGCTCTTCAGCGGGTAGTCCATAGAGCTCAGAGGACCATCGGAACACAGCTACCAGCCTTGGAGGGCATCTACAACACACGATGCCTCAGAAAAGCCACCAGCATCCACAAAGACTCTTCACACCCCTGCAACAGTCTGTTCGAAATTCTACCATCGGGCAGATGATACAAGGCCTTCTACGCCCGCACCTCCAGACTCAGGAACAGCTTCATCCCCAGGGCCATAGCTGCTATGAACCGGTCCTGCTGAGCCGGATGGTCACATCGCACAGTGAACCGGCACAGATCTACTTGCATTTTATTCCGTTTTAAAACTGTTCCAATTTGTTTCATTGGGTTGTTTAAATTAATACTGACTAGCTAATTAAATTATTGCATCGTATGGGAGGCGCATTCCCAATCTCGTTGTACCCCTGTACAATGACAATAAAGATATATTGTATTGTATTGTATTGTATGCCAAGCACCTTTTTCATAAGTTCATTAGTTCTAGGAGCATAATTAGGCCATTCGGCCCATCAAGTCTACTCCGCCATTCAATCATGGCTGACCTATTTCACTGGCTGATCTATTTCGCTGAGAACAAACGCCAGTGACATGTGGGGGGTTTAATGGTAACCTTTACTGAAGACAACATAGAGTAATGGCGCATCTAGAGGATGTGGTTTCTTGCTGGATAGAGGAAGCAGATGCATTTCGAACGAACCATTTAGTTTAACGGGTGTCAAGAGGTGTTGTAGTTGATTTCTCTGGTCGGCCAGCATAGAGTCACACAACGAGGAAACAGGCCCTTCACCCCAACTTACCCACACCGACCAGCATGTCCCATCTACACCAGTTCCACCTGCCTGTGTTTGGACCTTATCCCTCCAATACTGTCCCGTCCATCTACTTGTCTAACTGTTTCTTAAACATTGCAATAGTCCCTGTCTCAACTACCTCCTCTGGCAGCTCATTCCATACACCCACCACAAAAGCTATCCCTATTCCTAGGTTCCTATTAAATCTATCCCCTCTCACCTTAAACCTATGTCCTCTGATTCTCAACTCCCCTACTCTGGGCAAGAGACTCTGCGCATCGACCCGATCTATTCCTCTCATGATTTTACGCACCTCTGTAAGCAACTGAAGCATATTATTAATGAGCAGCTAGCACAGGAGCAAACCTTACTATAAACAATGGCCAAAGGTCTACCAAGCAGTGAAACAGTGAAATCATTTACTTATTAAAAAATGCACAGCGTCAGAATGTCATCTCTGCAATCATTTTAATCCCTCGCAAGCTGGAATTGATTTAAATGATTATAGTATAAATATAAATCATAAGTCCTTTCCAATGACAAATAGCACAGTGGCATAGCTGGTAGAATATTATCATTATAAATAGCTGTTGTGTTGCTTTCAATTTATTCACAAAATGCTGGAGTAACTCAGCAGGTCAGGCAGCATCTCGGGAGAGAAGGAATGGGTGACGTTTCGGGTCGAGACCCTTCCTCAGACTGATGTCGGGGGTGGGACAAAGGAAGGATATAGGTGGAGACAGGAAGATAGAGGGAGATCTGGGAAGGGGGAGGGGAAGGGAGGGACAGAGGAGCTATCTGAAGTTGGAGAAGTCGACGTTCATACCACCGGGCCGCAAACTGCCCAGGCGAAATATGAGGTGCTGCTCCTCCAATTTCCGGCGGGCCTCACTATGGCACTGGAGGAGGCCCATGACAGAGTGTTGCTTTCAATGTTCCATTTCGAGACATTTAACACTGAAACTCTTCCTCCCTCTCTCAGGCCTGGCTCGATCCTGACCTCGGGTGCTGTCTGTGTGGAGTTTGCGTGTTCTCCCAGTGGGTTTCAACACACTAGCAACAATTTACAATTGTGGGAGGTAACCGGAGCACCCAGAGAAAACCCACGTGGTCATGGGGAGAACATACAAACTCCGTACAGACAGCACCCATAGTCAGGATTGAACCCGGGTCTCTGGCGCTGTGAGGCAACAACTCTACCGCTGCACCACCGTGCCGCCTTAATGTGAAGATCATTCTTTGAATCAGGGCGGCACGGTGGCGCAGCGGTAGAGTTGCTGCCTCACAGCACTTGCAGCGCCGGAGATCTGGGTTCGATCCCGACTACGGGTGCTATCTGTACGGAGTTTGTACGTTCTCCCCGTGACCACGTAGGATTTCTCCGAGATCTTCAGTTTCCTCCCACACTCCAAAGATGTACAGGTTTGTAGGTTAATTGGCTTGGTGTAAATGTAAATTTTCCCTTGTGTGTGTAGGATAGTGCTAATGTGCGGGGATCGCTGGTCGGCGTGGACTCGGTGGGCCGAAGGATTTGTTTCCGCGCTGTATCTCTAAACTAAACAAAACTAAACGATCTTGTTCCCACTCTGCTGTCCGATAAGGAAAAAGCGCTGTGTTGCACAGCAGCTCTATAACAATAAATTGCTTTTTTTCCCCCAATTGTGTCAAAACCTGATAACAAGAGGTGGGACTGATGTGGCCTGAGGGAACCATGCAGAAAGCTCAAAGACCATTCACTGTCTATTAGCATCTAAAGCCCAGCCTCTAATCACAATGACTAACATCCAAGCCTGGCAACAGCTGAGACACCAGAGCACAATGGCTCAACAACACTGATTTTTAAGCACCAATTCACCATCAGCGATATTTAATAATTGGAGAATTAACATCCTTTACAACATGAAGCGTAAATGTATTGCACAAATTAACATTATGGGCAGCAAGGTGGCGCAGCGGTAGAGTTGCTGCCTCATAGCACCAGCGTCCCGGGTCCGATCCTGACTACGGGTGCTGTCTGTACGGAGTTAGTATCTTCTCCCCGTGACTGCGTGGGTTTTCTCCGGGAGCTGCTGTTTCCTCACACACTCCAAAGACGTGCGGGTTTGTAGGTTAATTCAAGGACTCAAGGTTCAAAGGTCAGTTTGTTGCCACGTACCGATTAAGGTACAGTGAAATTCGAATTACCACACAGCCATACTAAAACAAAAGCAACAAGACACACAACTACATCAAAGTTAACATAAACATCCACCACAGCGGAGTCCAAACTTCTTCCTCTTTATTCTCCCACGGTCATGAACCATCCACAATCGGGGCGATCGAAGCTCCCGCAGCCGGCGGTCGAAGCTCCCACGTTGGGGTGATCACAGCTCCCACGTTGGCTTGGTATAATTGTAAATTGTCCCCAGTGTGTATAGGATTGTGTAAGTGTGCGGGGATCGCCGGTCGGTGCGGACTCGGTGGGCCGAAGGGACTGTTTCTGCTCTGTATCTCTAAACTAAACTTTAAACTTAATTTCAAATTGCGGGAGATAGAAACAGAGAAACGTAGAAAATAGGTGCTGGAGTAGGCCATTCGGCCCTTCGAGCCAGCACCGCCATTCAATATGATCACGGGTGATCATCCAAAATCAGTACCCCGTTCCTGCTTTCTCCCCATATCCCTTGATTTCAGTTAGCTCTCAGAGTTATGTCTAACATTCTCTTGAATACATCCAGTGAATTGGCACCACTGTCTTCTGTGGCAGAGAATTCCTCAGAGATCTTGAACAATCTTTAAAAAAAACAAAAACAACTGCAGTTTGTGACATGTCCCGACCACACTAGTCCCACCTGCCCACCTTTGATCCATGTCCCCCTAAACCTGTCCTTTCCATGTGGAAACGCAAGTGAACGGCTATTCGTACCTTCAATTTGCAGACTAATCAGAATTATTTTTTATTTAATAATAAGGGTAAAGAAAGAATAGAGGATTAATAATTGGTATTAGTTATCAACACTATCACTTGGGTCATCTCCATGTTAACAACACTGAAATAGGTAACAGTTTAAACACTGAAATTACAGAAGAAAATATATCACAATAGACAATAGACCTATTGTCTATTGTCCATTGTGATATATTTTCTTCCATAATTTCAGTGTTTAATCTGTTTATTCAGACCTATTGTCTATTGTGATATATTTTCTTCCATAATTTCAGTGTTTAATCTGTTTATTCAGACCTATTGTCTATTGTCTATTGTGATATATTTTCTTCCATAATTCCAGCGTTTAATCTGTTACCTATTTCAGTGTTGGTAACGTGGAGATAATAGACAATAGACAATAGGTGGAGGAGGAGGCCATTCGACCATTCAAGCCAGCACCACCAAGAGATGACCCATGTGATAGTGCTGATAACTAATACCAATTATTAATCCTCCATTCTTTCCTTACCCTTATTATTAAATAAAAAGGAATTCTGACTAGTCTGCAAATTGAAGGTACAAATAGCCGTTCACTTGCGTTTCCACACTGGATAGCACAGGTTTAGAGGGACATGGACAAAAGGTGGGCAAGTGGGACTAGTGTGTCCGGGACATGTTGGCCGGTGTGGGCAGGTTGGGCCGAAGGGCCTGCTTCCACGCTGTGTCACTCTGTGACTCTGATTCTAAATTAGAAATAATTGAATTATTTCTTTCTACTTGATCACCTACCAGGTGCTAATTGCCCCCATGACATCATTCATTAGCAAGCAGGGATGACTTGTTCGTTCATGATGAACGAAAACAATTTCTCCAGGGACAATCAGAATCCCTGATAGAATGAAAATAACAATTAACAAAAAGAGAATGAACCTTTCAAGAGGAGGATGAGGGGTGATCTTATAGAGCTGCTGAAAATCACGAGAGGGCCAGATCGGGTAGACGCACAGAGTCTCTTGCCCAGAGTAGGTGAATCGAGGACCAGAGGACATAGGTTTAAGGTGAAGGGGAAAAGATTTAATAGGAATCAGAGGGGTAATTTTTTCCACACAAAGGGTGGTGGGTGTATGGAACGAGCTGCCAGAGGAAGTAGTTGAGGCTGGGACTATCCCAACATTTAAGAAACAGTTAGATGGGTACAAGGTTTGGAGGGATATGGGCCAAACGCAGGCAGGTGGGACTAGTGTAGCTGGGACATGTCGGCCGGTGTGTACAAGTTGGGCTGAAGGGCCTGTTTCCATGCTGTATGACTCTAACTATGAATTGAATAGTTTTTTTTCTTGTACATGATCCTGGCATGTTGGCTTCTGTCATCGAGGAGGGTTTAATCTCGCTGGCCAGGGCAACACAGGCAGGGCATGGATTCAGGCAAATTTGATATTGAAAAAAGGAAAGTGACTTTGGAAGGGAATGGGAACAAAGACTGGAAGAAAGGTGCGTCAAGATAACATAGACTATTTTTTGATAATCAGTAAAACAGCTGCAGGTGCTGGAAAGAGAACAGGGCCCCTCAGAGACCAAAGTGGTCATCTCTGTGAGGAGCAGCAGAGGCGGGCAAGGTCCTCCATTAATAATTTCCCTCTGATTTTACCCTGGAGAAGGACGTGGCTAGTGAACTTGGGAAAGTTCATGGTAATGTCTTGAGGGCAGTCTGTCTCACAGTCTTTTTTAGTTTAGAGATACAGCGCAGAGAAAAGGCACTTCGGCCCAGCGAGCCCACGCCGACCTGCGATCGCCGCACACTAAAACACTATGCGCTAACACAATCGGGACAACCTACAACTTAACCAAGCCAATTAGCCAACAAACCAGTACGTCTTTGGAGTGTGAGAAGAAACTGGAGCACTTGGACAAAACCCACGCAGGTCACGGGTCACGAGAACGTACAAACCCCGTACAGACAGCGCCCGTGGTCAAGCTCGAACCCGGGTCTCTGTAAGGCAGAAACTCTACCGCTGCGCCATTGCGCCCGGTGGTTGATGCAAAAGTGGGATAATATTAGAACTAAGGAGAACAGGTGATTGAGGGTTGGCATGGACTTAGTAGGTTAAAGGTCCAGTTTCCATGCTGCATCTTTCAATCAATCAATCGATAAGTAAAAACCAAAACGTAGAATACGTCACATATCTCACGTTATAGGAGTAGAATTAGGCCATTCGGCCCATCGAGTCTACTCCGTCATTCAATCATGGCTGATCTCTGCCTTCTAATCCCATTTTCCTGCCTTCACCCCACAACCCTTGACACCCATACTAATCAAGAACTCTAATCAATATCTGTACCCGTGTTGTAAGTTAATTTCTGTTCTCAATCATTAGTTATTGTATCTCTAGATTAAATCATTAAGGTGCAGGCAGGACTTTATTCCAATGAGCGCAGGAGGCTGAAGGGCGATCTTACGGAAATGTATCAAATCAGGAGGGGAATAGATAGGGTGAATGGCCTTTTACCGATGGTAGGGGAATCAAAAATCGGAGGACATTAAGGGGACAAGATTTAATGGGAATCTGAGGGGCAACTTTTTCACTCAAAGGGTGGTGGATATATCTGGAATTAACTGCCAGAGGAGATAGTTGAGGCAAGTACTATAACAGCAAATAAAAGACACTTGGACAGGGGGGCATGGATAGGAAAGGTTCAGAAGGATATGGGCCAAACGCAAGCAAATGGGAGTGGCTTAGATGGTCGGCATGGGCGAGCTGGGCCGAAGGGCCTGTTTCCGTGCTGTATTACTCTTATCAAAATGGGAAAATATTCCATACGGTTCATATGGACGGTTCAACAGCCCTGACCACGGGTGAACAAAGAGGAAGATGATTGAACTTTATTACCTTCCATCACAGTGAGGAACGTGGAATCTGCTGTGGTGGATGTTTATGTTAAATTTTATTCTATGTGGCTGTGTGTCTTGGTGCCTTTTACTTAGTGTGGCTGTATGGTAACTCAAATTTCACTGTACCTTAATTGGAACTTTTGACAATTAAATTGAATCTTGAATATTCACATATGAAATATTTGCTGGAAACTGCACTTTGAAATGACTGATGTGAAACAAATAGGGCAAAACGTGCTCACCCCATGGTGACTTTTAAATAGCTTGCATGAATAAGATGCATGGTGGTACACGTATTTCAAATGTTGCTGGACTTAATCTTACCCCTCACCACCGCTGAAGCCTCGGCTGCAAACTGGTCTATGAATAATGATGGGCCATGTTTGAAATTGAAGTAAAGATAGAGATAAAGTTAATCCTGTGTGATTTTGTTAAACCCGTATTTCCCTGATAACGTTGTCCAATCATTCCCCCAAACCCACGCCAATTATAAGGACTGGACTGAGAGAATTCTTTTGCTATTAGCTTTTTTAAATGCCCGCGTGATATTTTCAAGCAAAACAATCAGAGATCGCAATCTGATCCATCTGGCAGAGGGCAGTATAACAAAAGCTTCAGACGTAACAGCACAGAAAAAAGCAGGCAGTGAGGTAGATTTAGACAGAGTATTGATGCAATAATGTTCGCTGAGATCATTGTATCTTCTCCCTACATTTCCTCAAATGAAATAGCGTTTTAATGGTTCAGTTCTAGGTTCGGTTCACTGCATTCAGATCCCTTCGGATCAAATTGAACAGGGGAAAAAAAAAACCCAGGCAGATTTTTAGGATAATGTCCTCACTCCAGGCAACGGAATAGAAAATCTACAATTCTTACAGAAATATCAAAAATCGCTTAAAAACGAATATGTAATAATTAAAATGTAGACACTTTTCAGTTTATCTTGCTCGTAGACTTTAGATCGGGTGGGGGGGGGGGTGGGGGGGGTGAAAGTAGGTTACTAAAATGTACTTAATTTGCCATGATAGATTGAGTCTACGCTTCAGCGATTGTAATTTAGGCTGTGACCTATTTCTTTAGTGAAGTGGATATTGTCTTTTGATTTTTTTTTGTGCCAGCGCGTTCTTATCTCAAAATCTGCAAAAAGAAATTCACTCTGTGTGCAATTAAAATTGGGGGGAAAAAAATTCAAGTGTACTGGTTTAAAGCATTTCTAAATCTTGCCAGAATGCTAATGAGACTTCATTCTAATGGGAGCACATTGTTTCCATTGTCACTGGTGACGATGGCAAAAACCCAGGCAATTTTTGTATCTTAAATGCAAAATTGGACCCACTGTTCCTTCTTCACTGCACAAAAGTGAACCAACGTTTTGTGGTAGTACAGTACGGAAACAGGCCCTTTGGCCCACATTGGATGACCAAGATGCCCCCATCTGCAGTAGACCCATCTTTGTAGGCTCATGTTTGGTCCATATCCTTCTAAACCTTTCTTATCCACATATCTATCCAAATGTCATTAAAAAAACCTCTGGTGCTCTAAATTTTAGGTGGAACGAGAAATGTGCATGTGGTCCATATCCTTCTAAACCTTTCCTATCCACATATCTATCCAAATGTCTTAAAAAAAATCTCTGGTGCTCTAAATTATTCACACACTCTGAATAATTTCCCTTTCCTCTTCCAAGCCACACCGAGGGATATACCCATTGGCAGGTGGGATAACATAGAAGGAGGGTGGTGAATCTGTGGAACTCATTGCCATAGAAGGCTGTGGAGGCCAAGTCAATGGGTATTTTTAAGGCAGAGATTGACAGATTCTTAAGTAGTTTTTAAGGGTGTCAGGGGTTACGGATAGAAGGCAGGAGAATGGGGTCGTGAGGGAAAGATAGATCAGCCGTGATTGAATGGTGGAGTAGACTTGAAGGGCTGAATAGCCTAATTCTGCTCCTGGAACTTAGGAAGTAATGAGAACTAGTGTGAATGGGTGACCCAAGTTCGGTGTGGAATCGGTGGGCTGTTTCTCTGCCGTATCTTTCAATCAATCACTCACTGCAACAGCCTTGAAATTGGGTTGATCAGTTCATTTTCTCCCAACACTGTTGTCGTGGGTCACATGGCCCGCTTCTGTTTGGAATATTTTCTATAATTCTCACAAAAGTCCCAACTGTAAGTCGTGAAATGCCTGAATATTCGGACCTTTGTGTCAATCAGCCTGTTAAACGCAATGTGCAGGAAGGAACTGCAGATGCTGGTTTACACCGAAGATGGACACAAAATGCCGGTGTAACTCAGCGGGACAGGCAGCATCTCTGGAGAGAAGGAATGGGTGATGTTTCGGGTCGAGGCCCTTCGTCAGACTGAGAGGGAAACTGGAGATTCAAAAAGGTACATAGAACAAATGAATGAAAGTTATGCAAAAAGACAAATCAAAGCCAGCAACGATGATCAGTTTCAGCTACGGTCATTGTCACGTGTACCGAGGTACAGTGAAAAGCTTTTGTTGCGTGCTCACCAGTCAGCTGAATGACAATACAATGATTACAATCGAGTCATTTACAGGGGTAGGCCATTTAGAACAGAGATGAGGAAAAACTTTTTCAGTCAGAGAGTTGTGAAACTGTGGAATTCTCTGCCTCAGAAGGCAGTGGAGGCCAATTCTCCGAATGCATTCAAGAGAGAGCTAGATAGAGCTCTTAAGGATAGCGGAGTCAGGGGGTATGGGGAGAAGGCAGGAACGGGGCACTGATTGAGAATGATCAGCCATGATCACATTGAATGGTGGTGCTGGCTCGAAGGGCCGAATGGCCTACTCCTGCACCTATTGTCTATTGTCTATTCTCCGACAAGTTCCACAGTCCTCCTGATCAAATATTATTGATTATGTGCCTCATTGTCACCTTCCCCTCAGCTAGCAACGATAGGCACAAAATGCTGGAGTAACTCAGCAGGACAGGCAGCATTCTGAAGAAGGGTCTCAATTCGAAAAGCTACCTGTTCCTTCTCGCCAGAGATGCTGCCTGTCCCACTGAGTTACTCCAGCATTTTGTGTCTATCTTCGGTGTAAACCAGCACCTGCAGTTCCTTCCGACAAGTTCTACATTTCCTTGACCACGTCCCCTTTGATCTGTGTTTCCACACCTTACCCTTCCTTATCTCTGTGGCTCCCTCTGCCCTGACTCTCTGTCTGAAGAAGGGTCTCGACCCGAAACGTCGCCCATTCCTTCCCTGCAGAGATGCTGCCTGTCCCCGCTGAGTTACTCCAGCATTTTGTGTGTCGATCCATTGCAAGGACTAACATCAGACGGAACATCGCTCAGGGCTGCTCAACCATTTTGTAAGGTGTGACATAACCTGTCTGTGCATATTTCTGGGCAATAAGGCAGACTAAAATAATCCTTCTGTAATTAATGGAGTTTCTTAGGACTGCCTCAGGGGTAGGTCTGTCATTCAATTAGATCAAGGCTGATCTGAGTGTAGTTCCATGTATCTGCCTTAGCTCAATATCCCTTGATGCACCATTGAGGTGGGGAATTGCTTTTTCAGTATTGTGAGCAAATGTGGGCCCCATATCTGAGGCAGGATGTGCTGGTGCTGGAGAGGGTCCAGAGGAGGTTTAGACAATAGACAATAGGTGCAGGAGTAGGCCATTCGGCCCTTCGAGCCAGCACCGCCATTCAATATGATCATGGCTGATCATTCTCAATCAGTACCCCGTTCCTGCCTTCTCCCCATATCCCCTGACTCCGCTATCCTTAAGAGCTCTATCTAGCTCTCTCTTGAATGCATTCAGAGAATTGGCCTCCACTGCCTTCTGAGGCAGATAATTCCACAGATTCACAACTCTCTGACTGAAAAAGTTTTTCCTCATCTCCGCTCTAAATGGCCCACCCCTTATTCTTAAACTGTGGCCCCTTGTTCTGGACTTCCCCAACATTGGGAACATGTTTCCTGCCTCTAACCTTTACAATAATGATCCCAGGAGTGAGTGGGTTACCTCATGATGAGCGTTTGACAGCACTGGGCCTGTACTCACTGGAGTTTAGAAGGTTGAGGAGGGACCTCATTGAAACTCACAGAATAAGAAAGGCAGAGATAGAGTGGATGTGGAATGGATGTTTCCACTGGTGGTAGAGTCTAGGACCAGAGGTCACAGACTCAGAATTAAAGGGCGCTCTTTAGGAAAGGAGGTGAGGAGGAACTATTTTAGTCAGAGGGAGGTGAATCTGTGGAACTCATTGCCACAGAGGGCTGTGGAGGCCAAGTCAGTGGACATTTGTAAGGAAGAGATAGACAAATTCATGATTAGTACGGGTGTCAAGGGTTATGGGGAGAAGGCAGGTAAATGGGATTAGGAGGCAGAGATCGGCCATGATTGAATGGTGGAGTGGACTCGATGGGCCGAATGGCCTAATTCTATTCCTATGACTTGTGAACTTCTGAACATGGAACACACATAGCACAGGAACAGGCCCTTCAGCCCACAATGTCCATGCCAAACATGATGCCGTTAAAATAAACTCCTCCGCCTCCAAGTGATCCATATCCTTGTACCTGTCTACAAACCTCTTGCACGCGATACGATCGAACTTTATTTATCCCAGGGAGGAAATTGGTCCGCCAACAGCCATGAAACACAAGATACATGAAACATGAAATTAAAGAGACGAGTGGAAAATCCAGGATTGGGGATGTGCAAAGATTGGGGGGTGGGGTTAGGGAGTCAGTCTACCCCACGACAGAAGGGGGAGGAGTTGTACAGTTTGATAGCCACGGGGAAAAAGGATCTCCTGTGGCGTTCTGTGCTGCATCTGCCTGTTGCTGAAGGTGCTCCTCAGGTTGACCAGTGTCCTACATGCATAAGGGGCAATGTAGAAGGTGGCAGACGCCTCCCAGGAAGCTGCAGAGAAGCCGCGTTTCGGGTCGAGACCCTTCTGCGGATTCTCACGTCTTCCTTTGACTCTCATTAGATCATAAGTGATAGGAGCAGGATTAGGCCATTCGGCCCATCAAGTCTACGCCGCCATTCAATCATGGCTGTTCTATCTCTCCCTCCTAACCCCGTTCTCCTGCCTTCTCCCCACAACCCCTGACACCCGCACTAATCAAGAATCTATCTCTGCTTTAAAAATATCCACTGACGTGGCCTCCTGTGGCAATGAATTCCACAGATTCACCACCCTCTGACTGAAGAAATTCCTTCTCATCTCCTTCCTAAAGGAACGTTCTTTAATTCTGAGGCTGTGTCCTCTGGTCCTAGACTCTCCCACCAGTGGAAACATCCTCCCCACATCCACTCTATCCAGGCCTTTCACTATTCGGTACGTTTCAATGAGGTTCCCCCCCTCATCCCTCTAAACTCCAGCGACTCTCTCTGGAACTTCCACACGTGATCAAGGTCGATACCTTGATCCCACTCCAAGTGCTCACCTCACTGGTGCGTGAGATTAGGTGGCGGCACAGTGGTGCAGCGGGTAGAGCCGCTGCCTCACAGCGCCAGAGACCCGGGTTCGACCCTGACCTCGGCTGCTGTCCATGTGGAGTTTGCCGACAAACGCCCACCACATGTTAACCCCAATCATTCCTGGGATCATCCTGTCCACGGAAACCAAAATCTTCGGTCTCCTTTACCAAAGGCCGTTGCTGCATTTGGATGCGAAGGAGTGCTTCTTTAACAACTATACATCAATCTTCCCAGTCTGAACAAGGGTCTCGACCCGAAACGTCACCCAATCCTTCTCTCCAGAGATGCTGCCTGTCCCGCTGAGTTACTCCAGGTTTTTTGTGTCTATATTCCGGTCCCACTCTCATCGGGCTGATATATTCCACCAGGCAAGCATAACATTTTAGTATTAACAATCTACATTTTTTATCTCCACCTTCTTTGTACCGTTTTAAGGCGAGCTTATTTATCGTTTGTCGCTGTGAAATGCGATGTTCAACAGACCATTGTGGACAACCAACTTTCTATTCTGAAGGACCTGCCTTTATTCATGTTTTAAATTAAACGTGGTTGAATCAATGCCACATTAAGTAGAAAAGGCTTTTCTCATAATAATAAAATGCTTAAACACCATGAGCAAAATCACATGAGAGGAATGCCAGCTGAATCCTAATAACATCGTTCGGCGGTGAGATTCAGACCACAAAGACCCATTGTTGTGCATCCTTGCAGTCAGATAAAGCATTTCGTTAACCTCGCCCGCATTTTTTTTCTGATCAATAATCAGACATGTACCATCAACATTAAAATGAATGTTTTTTCGGCTTCGGTTCATCTGTCGAGCCTCTATCAAAGTTGAAATAACAACTCCGCTTACGTTTTAAACTTTCTTTTTACACTGAACAATGGCCTCAGTTCACAAGAGGATAGTGCCCCTCAGTAAATCAGTAAGTGCCAGTGTTTTTTGGGGCAACCATAATTTGAAATGTTCTTTTTTCTGAAACTCCCCAAACATTATTTCAGCGATGGGGCAGATGTGTTAGACGGTGACTATTCCTTGCTGCGTTCCCGTGAACCGAATGTTGGAGATAAAGCTTCCCTCGGAAATGAGGCAAAAGTCAGCGGGGGATTATCTTTCTCCAGCTGCCTCCCTTCCTTTGGCCCCTCGATGGCTTTGAATCTTTCACTTGCAAGCTGCTGGTGTGACAACAGCCATCTCAGTTTCTCCTCTCCGTTCACTTACCATCCTCTCGAAAGAGTTCACTCCGTTCTCATTTGATCCGCACTTCATACCGTTGTTAGATAGAGTCATAGAGTGATACAGTGTGGAAACAGACCCATCGGCCCAACTTGCCCACACCGGCCAACAAGTCAAGTCAAGTCAAGTTTATTTGTCACACACACATAAATGTGCAGTGAAATGAAAGATTACCCACAGTCCAACAACAAGAGCAATAAAAATAAGCAATACCACACACACACAATCATGCAAAAAGAAACATCCATCACAGTGAGTCCCCTCCAGTCACCTCCTCACTGTGATGGAAGGCCAGAATGTCTTTTCTCTTCCCTGCCGTCTTCTCCCGCGGTCAGGCTGTTGTAGTTGCCACGTTCCCCAACAGGCCCCAGCTACACTAGTCCCACTTGCCTGCGCTTGGTCCATATCCCTCCAAACCTGTCCTATCCATGTACCTGTCCAACTGTTTCTTAAATATCATTGGGATAGTCCCTGCCTCAACTACCTCCTCCAGCAGCTTGTCCCATACACCCACCAACCCTATGTGTGAAAAAGTTACCCCTCAGATTCCTATTAAATCTTTTCCCCTTCACCTTGAACCTATGTCCTCTGGTCCTCGATTCCCCTACTCTGGGCAAGAGACTCTGCGTTTACCCGATCTATTCCTCTCGTGATTTTATACTGCTGGGAAAGATAATCAGTGGGACCAGGATAGATAGACCCCCAACCCTGACCTCTCTGTCCTGGGCCTACTCCATTGTCAGAGCTAGGCCTCACACAAATTGGAGGAACAGCACCTCGTACATTTTTTTATATAGAGATACAGCGCAGAAACAGGCCCTTCGGCCCACCGGGTCCGCGCCGCCTAGCGATCCCCGCACATTAACACTATCCTACACCTTAGGGACAATTTTTACATTTGCCCAGCCAATTAACCTACATACCTGTACGTCTTTGGAGTGTGGGAGGAAATTGAAGATCTCGGAGAAAACCCACGCAGGTCACGGGGAGAACGTACAAACTCCGTACAGACGGCGCCCGTAGTCAGGATCTCCGGCGCTGCATTCGCTGTAAGGCAGCAACTCTACCGCTGCGCCACCGTGCCATGCTTTGCTTGGGAAGATTACAACCCAATGGTATGAACGGTGAATTCACCAATTTTCCGGCTGCAAACACCTTTCTCCTCTATCCCCTCCCTCTCCCCCCCAACCACTCCCCCCCCCACCACTCCCCCCCCCCACCACTCCCCCCCCTCACCACTCCCCCCCCCCACCACTCCCCCCCGACCACTCCCCCCCCCACCACTCCCCCCCCCACCACTCCCCCCCCCTACCACTCCCCCCCCCCACCACTCCCCCCCCCACCACTCCCCCCCCCACCACTCCCCCCCCCACCACTCCCCCCCCCCCACCACTACCCCCCCCACCACTCCCCCCCCCTACCACTCCCCCCCCCCCCCACCACTCCCCCCCCCCCCCCTCCACCACTAAAAGTCAGTTAACTAGTTCCACTGACTAGTTCCTTGCCTCTGCGATTAGTCCTGGGTTTTTTTCCCTTCACAATGTATGTGTCGAACATGATGCCACGGTGAACTCATCTCCTTGCCTGCCTGCGACCATGCCCATCCATTGCCTGTACATCGAGGGTCTCTATCTAAAAGCCTCTTCAACGCCACAATTGCATCTGGCCTCCACCACCAGCGGCCCGATGAACCAGTCGAAAGCAGGAACAAGCAGATGCAAGTTTATTACCAAAGGTAGACAAAAAAAGTGCTGGAGTAACTCAGCGGGACAGGCAGCATCTCCGGAGAAAAAGGATGGGTAGTGTTTCGGGTCGAGACCTTTCTCCAGACTCAAAGTAGAGGGTGGGTGGGGGGGTGCAGTGCTCGAGACAAGAAAAAACTGGCCTCAAAATGACCTCGGGCAGGGAGGTGCCTGGTAGGCCCATTGTTGGCTCGGGAAGGTGTGATCTCCAGGGAAACAATGTGGAGAACTTAGGGCGGCACGGTGGCGCAGCGGTAGAGTTGCTGCCCTACAGCGCTTGCAGCGCCGGAGATCCGGGTTCGATCCCGACTACGGGTGCTGTCTGTACGGAGTTTATATGTTCTCCCCATGACCTACGTGGGTTTCCTCCCACACTCCAAAGACGTACAGGTATGTAGGTAAATTGACTTGGTATAAATGTAAAAATTGTCCCTAGTGTGTGTATGATCGTGTTAATAGTAATCCCGGTTATCCGAGGGTACTTAATCTGTGGAACTCATTGCCTCAGAGGATCTAAGGAGGCCATTATTCACAAAATGCTGGAGTAACTCAGCAGGTCAGGCAGCATCTCAGGAGAGAAGGAATGGGTGACGTTTCGGGTCGAGACCCTTCTTCAGACTAATAAATACCTTCGATTTGTGCCAGCATCTGCAGTTATTTTCTTATACTATCTAAGGAGGCCAAGTCAGTGGATATTTTTAAGGTAGAGACAGACAAATTCTTGATTAAAACGGGTGTCGAGGGATATGGGGAGGGAAGGAAAATGGAATTACGTGGCAGAGATCAGCCACGATTGAATGGCGGTGTGGACTCGATGGGCCAAACGGCCTAATTCTACTCCTTTAAACTTGTGAATATGCGGGGATCGCTGGTCAGCGCGGGCATTGTTGTCCAAAAGGCCTGTTTCCACGCTGTATCTCGAACCTAAACTGTGGTCCTGGTTTCACTCTCACCTCTAGCTGTTCACCCACCTCCTCCTTTCCATTTGAAGAAGGGCCCCAACCCGAAACGTCACCCATCCATCTTCTTCTCATCCTTTGCTGCAGCTACTGCGTGTCTATCCTTAGCCCCATATCTCGGGCACCGGAAGTACCAAGTGCTTTTTTAATTTAATTTTAATTTCTGTGAACTTAATAATTAAATGGAGCGTTTTTTTAAAAAACCTTTAAATAGAATAAACGTAAAAATATTTTTAGTGGAAAGCAGCAAATTAGAATCTTTTGAAAGAAAAAAATAGTTCTAATAACTCATTCTTCTGGACAGTCTGTTACCTCTTTATCGGTTATTCTAAATAGTAGTTTCACCTTCGCCAATCTGCCCATCTCAGTGGAAGTTACATAAGCATATTACTGATGATTGGAGCACAGCAGAGTATAATTGCTTTCCAACAGAGTCTGAATTTAAGCCCATTGTGGAGAATGCTTCTGTGCAGGAAATGGAAAGGACTGCAATTAGAAAGATTTGAATATGCAATTTAGAAATTAACCAGTAAATTAATCTCTAATATGCTCTGAACTTCATTAACCAGTAAATTAACCAGTAAAATAACCAGTAAATTAATCTCTAATAGAAACATAGAAACATAGAAACATAGAAAATAGGTGCAGGAGTAGGCCATTCGGCCCTTCGAGCCTGCACCACCATTCAATATGATCATGGCTGATCATCCACCTCAGTAACCTGTACCTGCCTTCTCTCCATACCCCCTGATCCCTTTAGCCACAAGGGCCACATTTAACTCCCTCTTAAATATAGCCAATGAACTGGCCTCAACTACCTTCTGTGGCAGAGAATACCACAGACTCACCACTCTCTGTGTGAAGAAATGTTTTCTCATCTCGGTCCTAAAAGACTTCCCCCTTATCCTTAAGCTGTGACCCCTAGTTCTGGACTTCCCCAACATCGGGAACAACCTTCCCGCATCTAGCCTCTCCAACCCCTTAAGAATTTTATATGTTTCTATAAGATCCCCCCTCAGTCTTCTAAATTCCAGCAAGTATAAGCCTAGTCTATCCAGTCTTTCTTCATATGAAAGTCATGCCATCCCAGGGATCAATCTGGTGAACCTTCTCTGTACTCCCTCTAAGGCTAGAATGTCTTTCCTCAGATTAGGAGACCAAAACTGTACACAATACTCCTGGTGGGGTCTCACCAAGGCCCTGTAAAACTGCTCTGAACTTCATTAACCAGTAAATTAACCAGTAAAATAACCAGTAAAATAATCAGTAAATTAATCTCTAATATGCTCTGAACTTCAATAACCAGTAAATTAACCAGTAAATTAGTCCCTAATAAGCTCTGAACTTCAATGGACTATTATTATTTTAGCACTACCATTGTCTGTTTTTTGAGTGTGTGTGTGTGTGTATGTGGATATATATACACACACATACATACACACTCAACAAACAAACAACAGTAGTGCAATAATAATAATAGTCCATTGAAGTTCAGAGCATATTTGAAATTATTAGAAGTTAATTTACAGGTTATTTTATATATATATATATATATACATGCATCTGAGATTTGGTGACTGAACTACAGTCAATACGGTAAACGATAGCGCCACAATTTCAGCACGACCTTAATCACCATTGTCCTGGCGACGCTTTACAACAAGTTTCATTCAAATTGGTGTTATATTTTTAAAGTTAGAGAGATTTTAAAGTTTAAAAATCACCTTTTAAACTGATTTCTTACCATGTTCAGCGCGTGTACCTGAGATTTGGTGATTGAAGTACAGCCAAACCTGTACGCGGTTAAAGAAGAGACGCGATTTTCCAAGTCACAATGGAAACCCGATGAGCAATGGGCCCAACGGGGGGGGGGGGGGTGGGGTGGGGGGGTGGGGGGACAGGCAGCATCTCTGGAGAGAAGGAGTGGGTGACGACCCCTTCTTCAGGGATCTTTATCCTTCCAAAGGGGAGGATTGACCCTGGCCATCTCTCCAAGCAGTGCTGGCCACTGGAAGCATCCAACATGATGGTCTCCTCGAGGAAGGAGGTCATCAACTGACTGAAAGACGCTCTTTGGTCTCCCAGCAGAGCGAGAAGTCCATCAGGGAATGTGAAGGAAAGTTACTGATGTGAAATGCTAGATCTGTTTTGTATTGATAGTTGCTACATTGCGGCAGAGTTGCTGCCTCACAGCGCCGGAGACCCGGGTTCCATCCCGACTGCAGGTGCTGTCTGTACATAATTTGTACGTTCTCCCCGTGACCTGCGTGGGTTTTCTCCAAGATCTCCGGTTTCCTCCCACACTCCAAAGACGTACAGGTTTGTAGGCTAACTGGCTTGGTAACATTTTAAATCGTCCCTCGTGTGTGTAGGATAGTGTTAATGCACAGGGATCCCTGGTCAGTGCGGACTCAGTGGGCCGAAGGGCCTGTTTCCGCGCCCTATCTCTAAACTAAACATCAAACGCTGAGTATTTTTTCAATTCAGTTTAGTTTATTGTCACGTATACCAAGGTTCAGTGTAAAGCTTTTGTTGCGGTCAGCGGAAAGACAATATATGTTTACAATCGAGCCATTCACAGTGTACAGATACACGATGAGGGATGTGAGTTAGGAACTGCAGATGTTGGCTTAAACAGAAGGTAGACACAAAATAACTGGAGTAACTCAGTGGGACAGACACCATCCATGCCTCTCCAGAGATGCTGTCTTGACCCGCTGAGTTACTCCAACGTTTTGTGTCTATACATGATAAGGGAATAATGTTTAGTGCAAGATAAAGCCAATAAATTCTGATGAAAAATATTTCACAAATAGAAACAAAATACCTCAGTGGGCAGCATTCAGTCTGAAGAAGGGTCTCGACCCTGAAAGGTCACCCATTCTTCTCCCAGTGATGCTGCCTGTCCCGCTGAGTTACACCAGCATTTTGTGTCTATCTTCGGTGTAAACCAGCATCTGCAGTTCCTTCCCACACATTAAAAATCCTTTACTGTAATAATGATGTTAAAATGACACATACAATGAATAAGCTAAATGGCACCATTTCAAGGAATTCATCACAAGGATGATTTATTTCCCTGGATTTTTTCAGCAGCTGAATGAAGACTCAGAGAGGATGGTGGATGGGAAGAGTTGAACTTGATAACAAGCCCAAATCATATTTGTTGACAGAGAGAGGACCTGTGACCCTGAAGAAGGGTCTCCACCCGAAACATCACCTCTTCCTTCTCTCCAGAGATGCTGCCCGACCCGCTTAGTTACTCTAGTTTTTTGTGTCTATCTTCATATTTGTTGGAAATCTACAGTCTACTACAGTTATGGTTGATTTGTAATGAGTCATGAACTGCGTTTGGTTTAACTATGCTGGAGAAATCTCTGCGTTATTTCGTACATTTTAATTTAGTGTACCGTCCATGACTAACTGATAACAGGGCGGCATGGTGACGCAGCGGCAGAGTTGCTGCCTTACAGTGCTGGCAGTGCCAGAGACCCGGGTTCCATCCCGACTGCGGGTGCTGCCTGTACGGAGTTTGCACGTTCTCCCCGTGACCTGCGTGGGTTTTCTTCGAGATCTTCGGTTTCCTCCTACACTCCAAAGATGTAAAGGTTTTAGGTTAGTTGGCTTGCTATACATGTAAATTGTCCCCAATGTGCGTAGGGCAGTGTTAATGTGCGGGGATCGCTGGTCGGTATGGACTCGGTGGGCCGAAGGGCCTGTTCCTGCGCTGTATAACTAAATTAAACAAAAAAAAAACCATGACTGCCTTGATCAATAGAAATGTAATTAATTGATTTGTCCTTGAGACAAAGAGCATGCGTTTGATTGCATTCTGTATTAGTTATGTGCTTGGAGGATTGATTATTTTTTTCGGCCTCCACAAGGATCGGGCAAACACTGAACTTTATTTACAATGGAGCTTGTATTGGCTTGAAAATTATTAAACAGAATTGCAACTCCGTGTTTCTCACTAATCTGATTCAATCTGTCCTCCTGAAACACATTGACACAATTTACATGAATATAATATCTTGCACGCAGCCAAACATCCCCTGATACTTCACAGGGCCTGTTAACAAATGGCGTTTGACAGTGTAAAGGATGCTTATTCTCATGAAAGAAAATCGAAAAGCCTTGCGATCGCTGTTTAAAAATAAAGGCTTGCCTATTTAAATCAGAAAGAAGGCAATTTTTTTCTCTCTCTGTGGATCATGCATTTTGTTCTTAGTTTTAGAGGAACGGCGCGGAAACAGGCCCTTCGGCCCACCGAGTCCGTGCCAACCAGCGATCCCCCGCACATTAATACTGTCATAGAAACATAGAAACATAGAAAATAGGTGCAGGAGGAGATCATTCGGCCCTTCGAGCCAGCACCACCATTCATTGTGATCATGGCTGATCACCCACAATCAGTAACCCGTGCCTGCCTTCTCCCCATACCCCTTGATTCCACTAGCCCCTAGAACTCTATCTAACTCTCTTTTAAATTCATCCAGTGAATTGGCCTCCACTGCCCTCCGTGGCAGAGAATTCCACAAATCCACAACTCTCTGGGTGAGAAAGATCTAGTGGAAATCCGAGGGGTGGTGGGTGCATGGAACGAGCTGCAGGAGGAGGTAGGGACTACCCCAACATTTAAGAAACAGTAAGACACAGGTACATGGATAGGACAGGTTTGGAGAGTTATGGGCCAAACGCAGGCTTGTGGGACTAGTAGAGATGGGACATGTTGGTCGCTGTGAGCAAGTTGGGCCGAAGAGCCTGTTTCCACAGTTGTATGCCTCGTTCTTTAAATCACCATTGTGACAGTTTATACCGTATACAGTATACAGAACTATACAGAACTTTATTGTCATTCGGTACAGATACCGAACGAAATTACAGCAGTCACAGAACACAACGAAAAAGAAAAGAACACAGGACACACGACCCCAACACAAACATCCATCACAGTGACTCCAAACACCCCCTCACTGTGATGGAAAGCAACAAAACTTCCACTCTCTTCCCCCCCGCGCCCACGGACAGGCAGCTCGACCCCTACCGAGGTGACCGACACGCACAGCCCCCGCAAGGGGATGGAAGGCCCCGCGGCCGAGCAGCACCGGGCACTGAAATGTCCCGTGGCCGAGCCGCGTCGGCGATGTTAAGTCCAGCGGCCGAGCCGCGCCGGGCGATGGAAGGCCCCGCGGCCGAGCTGCACCGGGCACTGAAACGTCCTGCGGCCGAGCCGCGCCGGCGATGTTAAGTCCAGCGGCCGAGCCGCGCCGGGCGATGGAAGGCCCCACGGCCGAGCCGCGCCGGGCGATGGAAGGCCCCGCGGCCGAGCCGCGCCGGCGATGGAAGGCCCCGCGGCCGAGCCGCACCGGCCACTGCTTCCACCTTGAAACAGAATCAAACCCTTTTCGGCAAAGGAAGATTGGTTGGAAGACACAAAATCCTCACCTCTGCCCAATCAATATCCATTAGGTGAGTTGAAAGAACAGTGACAGACCAGGGAAAGCTGCCAGAGTTCTCTGCAAAGATTTTTTTTTTAATCCTTCTGATCGCTGCATCACAGAATATGAAGATGAACATTTTTTGGATGAGAACATTTAAGTGAATCCATCACTTTCAAAAGCTACAGAAACTGGCATGACATATACCTAATTTCCAATTTGTAACTTGCTCGGAAAAAAAAATCAGTGCAGCAGCATAAATGTATCTCACAAGTACTGTATTAAATCACATTTTTCCTATAGTTAATGTACAAAATCACCAACTGCACAATTTGTTGCTACATTTAATGTCGCTGATGAAACATCAAACACTAATAGAAATAAGCACTGCGGGGAATGCTAGTAGGGAAAATATATAATTTTTAGACATCAATTTAAAACGCTGTCGTACCATATTGATTGATGTCTTGGATAATTGTCACACAAAATGCATTTTAATAAGGTTTATTTCACTGAATGGCGTTATTCATAAATCAACTTGCTTTCAGTATGGAGTGGATATTTACATTAACACTACCTCCAAGCCAATTTAAAATATCTATCAGGCTGCTCGTTACTATTAAACCCCCTCGATTTCTCTAGTAGGAGATGATCATTCAGGGCTCGATCTGTCAATTACAGAGAACAATGTCACACTGTTACACGTTTTCTAAACAGAATATAAACCTCTTCCATCTATTTAATGGACAAATGCTGAGCGTGTGGAAGCAAGAGGCGAATTAAATGCAATTTGTTATTCAGGGTAAGTGATACGAACAATAAGGTGATATTAACTTGCATTTACGGCTCAATATCAAACACCAGTAAAAAATGTGATCTCAACAGGTCTACTGGCATTTTACGTTTGCCTATTTTAAAGTGATTAAGCTCGAAGTGGAAATTGCAAATGTTTCTTATAATCAGACAAAATCAAACGACCCACACATTCACCAAAAGATCTGACAACATTCAGTCACAGTGTCCGACTAATCAAATCAACTTAATTAAATTTGCATTAAAACGTATGAATCTAATGCCAGATCCCTCACTTGAAAGTGTGCCTGCTCATAAATAACATTGAATAAAACCAGTCAAAGGTAAAACACGTCATCGGTGTTTTAGCCACAAGTAATTTCCAGAGCTAATTAATTGTTACCCAACAAAATAAATAACAAGATTCCATCCCATTGTTCTGCTTATTTAAAATCATGCCTTGGATGGCAACAGAACGATTAACATGGCTCAAGACCCTGGTCTTTAGTTTTAGTTTAGTTTAGTTTTGAGATATAGCACGGAAACAGGCCCTTCGGCCCACCGAGTCCACACCGACCAGTGATCCCCGCTCACTTACACTATCCTACACACACTGGGGACAATATACGATTTTATCGAGGCCAATTTACCTACAAACCCGCACGTCTTTGGAGCGTGGGAGGTAACCGGAGCACCCGGAGAAAACCCACTCAGGTCACGGGGAGAACGTACAAACTCTGCACAGACAGCACCTGAGGTCAGGAAAAAAAAACCTGCAGATGCTGATTTAAATCGAAGGTAGACGCAAAATGCTGGAGTAACTCAGCGGGTCAGGCAGCATCTCTGGAGAGAAGGAATGGGTGACGTTTCGGGTCGAGACCCTTCTTCAGAGTCGAACCTGGGTCTCTGGCGCCGTGAGGCAGCAACTCTACCGCTGTGCCACCGTGATGCTTCTGTTGATTACTACTGCAATCTCTTTGGCACTCCCCCAAAGGGTTATTGATGCTGATATTTTAATTTTTTAAATGATCACCCACCTTTAAGCCTATTAATAAAGCCAATTAAATGCAGCAACCTCAAAAGGCATAAATACCATGGCCCGGCATTGTAATAGAAACCCAGTTCTGTATTCAACGATCTGTAATAGTGTCAGTATAACCTAATTTGTACTTGATTTTTTTTTTCAGCAAATGGAACCACAGATATATAATGGTATTGAAACCATGAAATATGTGCTGTCATGTACGAGAATCTAGTGCAATAATCCAAAGTAAGAAAAGATAACAGACATATCTGGCAAGCTCATGTATAGATTTCATTAGCTTTGCCCCACTGTGGAACATAGGAAGGTCAAAGTAAAATGACGCCAATATTATCACGCGTTAATGAATTCTCGTTTTTTTCCCCCTGCCATTCTGATAGATGCAAGTGACCTCAGGCATTTTGAAGCCCTTTGTGATCATGTTCTTTGTGTGGAGGAACAAATGCCGTTGTTCGTCGGTATTACAACAAAGAACAGCAGAACAGAAGGGGAGCATGTAGCAACGATCCTGTCAGCGCTGATGAAACGCAAAGTCTCAAGTGGTAGAGATACAGATTAGGAAGAGAGTCAACTCATTTCCAAGCAGCGATATGATCACGTTCCAGCATTTTAACAAGAACAGAAAATATTCATTTCCAGACAGACAGAAAAGTGCTGGAGTAACTCAGCGGGCCAGGCAGCATCTCAGGAGGGAAGGAATGGGTGACGTTTCAGGTCGAGACCCTTCCTACAGACTCAATATTTATTTCTGCTGATCACCTGATCCGAGCATCTCATTTATGTACATGTTATGGTATCTCCAGATTGATCGGGTCGCATGCACGGTGGCGCTGCGGTAGAGTTGCTGCCCGACAGCACCACAGATCACGGGTTCGATCCTGATTATGGGTGTTGTCTGGAGAGAGTACAGTTTATTGTCGCGTGCACTGAGGTACAGTGAAAAGCTTTTGTTGCGTGCTATCCAGTCACCAGAGAGACAATACATGATTCCATTGAACCATTTACAGTTTACAGATACATGATAAGGGAATAATGTTTAGTGCAAAGTAAAGCCAGCAAAGTCCGATCAAGAATAGTCCGAAGGTCACCATTGAGGTGGATAGTAGTTCAGCGCTGCTCTCTGGTTGTGGTAGGATGGTTCAGTTGCCTGATAACAGCTGGGAAGAAACTGTCCCTGAATCTGCAGGTGTGCATTTTCACAAGGGTGTATAGCACTTCTCTAGAGTTTGTACGTTCTCTCTGTGACTGTGTGGGTTTTCTCCGGGTGCTCCGGTTTCTTCCCATGCTCCAAAGGCGTGCAGGTTTGCACGAATTGGCTTCGATACGTTGTCAGCCTGTAAGCTCTCATTTTGTAAGGTTGTGAACCACATGTTGAAGATACTGATGGGTAAGGAACTCCAGGATTAATTCAAGTGCGGCACGGTGGCGCGGCGGTAGAGGTGCTGCCTTACAGCGCTTGCAGCGCCGGAGACTCGGGTTCGATCCTGACTACGGGCGCCGTCTGTACGGAGTTTGTACGTTCTCCCCGTGACCTGCGTGGGTTTTCTCCGAGATCTTCGGTTTCCTCCCACACTCCAAAGATGTACAGGTATGTACGTGAATTGGCTTGGTATAAATGTAAAATTGTCCCTAGTGTGTGCAGGGCAGTGTGAATGTGCGGGGATCGCTGGTCGGTGCGGACCCGGTGGTCCGAAGGGCCTGTTTCCTCGCTGTACCTCTAAACTAAACTAAGGAGAGAAAAACAATTCATTGCAGGAATTGGACTCATAAGCTGCACACCATGGAAACAGACCTCTTAGCCCAACATCCACGCCAACTATGATACCCCATCTAAATTGGATTTTATTCCCTTTATGTTTTGCCTGGAACTGTTATGCTGCAGGGCTGGGTAAACTATATTCTGCAGTCTGATATTTTTCTCTTTCAGCTACCTGTTGGACTTGTGCATGACTGGATTGAACGCATGTCAAGTCAAGTCAAGTTTATTTGTCACATACACATACACGATGTGCAGTGAAATGAAAGAATTACAGTTACAGCATATAAATAAAGTTACTATAGTGTAGACAAAATTTAGTCTCTGGAGTTATAAAAGTTGACAGTCCTGATGGCCTGTGGGAAGAAACTCCGTCTCATCCTCTCCGTTTTCACAGCGTGACAGCGGAGGCGTTTGCCTGACTGTAGCATCTGGAACAGTCCGTTGCTGGGGTGGTAGGGGTCCCCCCATAATCTTGCTTGCTCTGGATCTGCACCACCTGATGTATAGGTCCTGCAGGGGGGCGAGTGTAGTTCCCATGGTGCCTTCTGCTGAACGCACTACTCTCTGCAGGGCCATCCTGTCCATGTATAGTATTATCTGGTTTAATTGGAGTCACAGAGTCAAGCAGCACAGAAATAGGTGCCAACTAAAATGCCCACCTATGTCAGTCTCACATGCCCATATTTGGCCTTCTAAACCTTTCCTATCCATGTGCCTGTCAATGTCATGAAAAGCTTTACCTGGCATTGACAGTATTAAACTGAGAACCAACTACATTTTCCTTCTGTAAGGAAAAGGCAATAACAAGGTGACTTGTACCAAGGACTCAGTGGGCCGAAGGGCCTGTTTCATAGAAACATAGAAGATAGATGCAGGAGGAGGCCATTCAGCCCTTCGAGCCAGCACCGCCATTCATTGTGATCATGGCTGATCATCCACAATCAGTAACCCGTGCCTGCCTTCTCCCCATACCCCTTGATTCCACTAGCATCTAACTCTCTCTTAAATCCATCCAGTGATTTGGCCTCCACTGCCCACTGGCAGAGAATTCCACAAATTCACAACTCTCTGGGTGGAAAAAGTTCCTTCTCACCACAGTTTCAAATGGCCTCCCTTTTATTCTTAGACTGTGTGGCCCCTGGTTCTGGACTCGCCCAAACATTGGGAACATTTTTCCTGCATTTAGCACTCTGATTCTCTAAACTAAACCAAAAAATACTAAACAATCGATCACAAACCAATCTACTGAATTGCAATTAGTAGTATAAGAAAATAACTGCAGATGCTGGCACAAATCGAAGGTATTTATTCACAAAGTGCTGGAGTAACTCAGCAGGTCAGGCAGCATCTCGGGAGAGAAGGAATGGGTCTCGACCCGAAACGTCACCCATTCCTTCTCTCCCGAGATGCTGCCCGACCTGCTGAGTTACTCCAGCACTTTGTGAATAAATACTGAATTGCAATTAGTCCCTTCAGCATTTTGGGATTCACATGAAAAGCAAAATTTAGTTTCAATGGGTGGAAATTAGGCTATAGCTTTAAAGGTGAGAGGGACAAAGTTAAAAGAAGGAGATGTGAGGGGCAGGTTTTTTTATTTAACATAGAGTGTGATGAGTAGCTAGAAAATGCTGCCAGGGGTGTTGGTGGTGGGGGGGGGGGGGGGGGGGGGGGGTGGGGGGGGGGGGGGGGAGGCAGGGGGGCAGATAGTAACACATAATGGTCGAAGTGGGCCAAAGGGTCGGTTCCGGTGCTGCACTGTTCTAATGAACAAGCCAGCCCCCCAATATTAAATATCAGAATATTAAATTACACAGATCTTTGCAAAATTCAACATTGTATCTATTTCTGGGATTAAAGTTTGAGTTTTTCTCAGTTTAGTTTCGTTTATTGTCATGTGTAACGAGATACAGGCACAAAACCTTTTTTTTGTTGCATGTTCACCATTCAGCTGAAAGACGACACACGATGACAGTCAATCCATCCACAGTGTGCATGTACACTTCTACACCCTTTGCTGATGAGAGAGGCGAGCAGAGGGAGTGGCCGGGGTGCGACTGGTCCTTGGATTCTGCTGCTGGCCTTGCCGAGGCAGCGCGAGGTATAAATGGAGTCAATGGAAGGGAGGTCGGTTTGTGCGATGGTCCGGGCTGCGTCCACGGATTCTCTGCAATTTCGTGCGGGTCTTGGACGGAGCGGTTGCCAAACCGTGTCGCGATGCATCCCCAAAATATGCTTCGTGCGGTGCATTTTTGCACAGAAACGCAAGTGAATTGCACCTTCTCTCTTACACTCATGTTGATAACTGTTCTAAATTATTATTATTTTTAGATTTTAGCGATACAGTGCGGAAACAGGCCCTTCGGCCCCACCGAGTCCGTGCCACCCAGCGATCCCCGCACATTAACGCTATCCTACACACACTAGGGACAATTTTTTAAAAACATTTACCCAGTCAATTAACCTACATACCTGCACGTCTTTGGAGTGTGGGAGGAAACCGAAGATCTCGGAGAAAACCCACGCATGTCACGGGGAGAACGTACAAACTCCGTACAGACGCGCGCCCGTAGTCAGGATCGAACCTGAGTCTCCGGCGCTGCATTCGCTGTAAGGCAGCAACTCTACCGCTGCGCCACCGCGCCGCCCTAAATGGACAGTTAGTGTGCGTGGTACGAGGGTTAAGCATCTAACAATAGCCAGAGAGATAGGCATCTCCTAGCCTGGAGCTATACGGTTGTTCAGCTGTGATTAAACAGGTGTGAGTGAGGTGGCCGTCCAAAATGCTGATGGTGGTGAACTTGATGGTTATCAAGCCCATAAATACTGTTGCAGGAAACCACAGGTAAATAGCTTGACATCGTAAGCATCGGTACCATTTAACAGCAGTTTATCTCACAGGCAGATGAATTAGGAGCCAGTACAAGGGCTTCGAAAAATAAATCATCCCCAGCCAAGGGCAAGTCCATCAGACATAAAGGAAGACATGACAATAAGTTTAGCTTATTTCTTTAGTTTCGAAATAAAGCGCGGAAACAGGACCCTCGGCCCACTGAGTCTGCGCTGACCAGAGATCCCTGCACGCCCACCAGCACTAGGGACAATTTACAGTTTTTACCCAAGCCAATTAACCTACAAAACTGCACATCTTTGGAGTGTGGGAGGAAACCGGAGCACCTGGGGGAAACCCATGCCTGCCCACAGGTAGAACGTGCAAACTCCATACAGATAGTATCCGTAGTCAGGATCGAACCCGGACTCGGGACGCCGTGAGGCAGCAACTCTACCGCTGCGCCAACCTGCGCCGCCCTTATAGAGGGGATCGTCAAGAGATCATCCTATGTATCCAAGGTCTCTGGCGCTGTAAGGCTTAAAAGGGCCTGTCCCACTTAGGCGATTTTAAGGCGACTGCCGGCGACTAAGCTATCGCCAACAGTTCGGGGCCGGTGGGTGTCGCGGGCATGATCGTGCTAGTTTCTCTTAGATGCATTTAGAAGCACGTAATATTAAAATAGTAAAGTCATTTCAAGATATCATGAAATACTTGCGTTTAACCAATTTATTTAACGTCAGGACATTTGACGGTGGATTGGAGGCAACAGTATGAAGGTCAGGTAAGCGGGGGAATTTTCGCGGATGTTTATGGCCATCAGCGATCACGTTTAAAGTGGGCTCCCAACCCAGATATGCAACCCAGAAACAGATATAATAATAATAATAATAATAATGCATTACATTACAGGGATTTCTAGAACATAGAGAAGTGAATAAATAGATAAATAAGTAAACGAACAGAGAAAGGAGACAGAAGATGAGGTGACCTTCAGTGGTTGAAGGGCAGTACTGAACAGGTGAGACTTCAGTGATGTTTTGAATGTGGTGAGTGTGGAGGAGTCTCTGACGGTTTGGGGTAGTGAGTTCCATAGGGTGGGAGCAGCGATGGAGAAAGCCCTGTCCCCCCAGGATCTGAGTTTGGTCCGGATGGGGGGGGACAGGAGATTGGCAGCAGCAGAGCGGAGGGTGCAGGTGGGAGTGTGTCTGTGGAGGAGGTCAGGTAGGATGGGGCCAGGTTATGGAGGGCTTTGTAGGTCATGAGGAGGATTTTGTATTGGATTCTCTGGAGGATGGGGAGCCAGTGGAGTTTGTAAAGGACGGGTGGTGATATGGTCACGGATCGGGGAGTGGGTGAGTAGACGGGCAGCGGAGTTTTGAATGTATTGAAGTTTACTGATGATTTTTGAGGGTGAGCCATAGAGGAGGCTGTTGCAGTAGTCCAGACGGGAGGTGATGAAGGCGTGGATGAGGGTTTCTGCAGCTGTGAAGGAGAGGGGATGGACGGAGACGGGACAATGTTTTTGAGGTGGAAGAAGGCTGTCTTGGTGATGTGTTTTGATGTGTTTGTCGAAGGAGAGGGTTTGATCAAAGATGATTCCAGGATTCCGGATGTGAGGTGAGGTGGATACTGGGAGGACCATCAATATTGAGGATGAAGTTTTGGGTGGATTTGGTGAGCGTTTTTGGACCAATGATGATGATTTCAGATTTATTGCAGTTGAGTTTGAGGAAATTTGATTGAAGCCAAGGTTTTATTTCAGTGATGCAGTTTGTCAGGGTAGAGTGTGTGGTGGTGGACATTGACTTGGTGGAGATGAGGAGCTGGATATCATCGGCGAAGCAGTGGAAGTTGAACCATGACGGCGGATTAATTGACCAAAGGGGAACAGGTAGAGGATGAAGAGGAGGGGGCCAAGGACTGAGCCTTGGGGGGACACCTTGGGGGAGGGGAGCGGTGGGGGATTTACAGTTGTTAATGGAGATGAACTGGTGCCTGTCAGAGAGGTAAGATATGCATCTCCTGTACATTTTCAAAGAACACCCACACATTTTTCACAAAAATCCATTTAACCACTTTTAAAATTAAATTTCTTAATCTACTGCTATTAGTAAACTGGAAGTCAATCCAGTTTATGCCTTTAGATTTAGATTTAGGAGATACAGCGCGGAAACAGGCCCTTCGGCCCACCGAGTCCGCGCCGCTGAGCGATCCCCACACATTAACACTATCCTACCACCCACAAGGGACAATTTTTACATTTTGCCCAGTCAATTAACCTACATACCTGTATGTCTTTGGAGTGTGGGAGGAAACCGAAGATCTCGAGAGAAACCCCCCACGCAGGTCACGGGGAGAACGTACAAACTCCGTACAGACGGCGCCCGTAGTCAGGATCGAACCCGAGTCTCTGGTGCTGTGAGCCACCGCTGTGCCATCGTGTCACCTAATTTGATCGGCATTGTTAGATAAATCATTTACACAAAAAGGCCGGTGGGTATATGGAACGAGCTGCCTGAGGCAATAGTTGAGGTAAGTACTATCATAATGTTTAAAAAACATTTGGACAAGTGCATGGATAGGATAGGTTTAGATGGATATAGGCAAAACATAGGCAGGTGGGACCAGCGTAGTTGGGGCATGTTGTCGACATGGACAATTTTGGCCGAAGGGCATGTTTCAACACTGTAAGACCAAGGTACGATGACTCTTGACATTCTGGCATGGAATAATATTCAGCAATTTTCATCGGAACTACCTAATCATTTTCAGGCATAATTCAACACACTCACAAATCCTCTCAGCAAGCATAATTAAATTATTAAATTTACTCCAGTAGCTCTAGTACAAAAGTTTAGCTTCATAGCTTTGTACAAAGACTAAATATTTGAGTAGGAGGTCAAATTTACAATTAGCTTCTGGATGAGCTGGAGGGGACTTACATCACTTTGATTGCTCTGAAACATGGCAGATCATGGTATCAAGAGTGCAATGCTTCCACGCACTCAACCATAAAATAGGTCAATATAATTTAACAGCACATACCAGGGCACTCACATTTCTGATAGTTTTCTTTTTGTGGTTTCTTTAGATGGAGCTCATGATAATTATCTTGAAAGTCCAGATGATAAATTACTAAGTGTGGAGAAAGGAACTGCAGATGCTGGTTTAAACCGAATATAGACACAAAATGCTGGAGTAACTCAGCAGGTCAGGCAGCATCTCTGGATAGAAGGAATGGGTGACGTTTCGGGGTCGAGACCCTTCTTCAGACCATATAATATAGGAGGTGGGAATGATGCAGATCATTCACATGGAAAATGCACTGAAATCAGAGCAAAATCAGGCCATCGCACAAACCAACCTCCCTTCCATTGACTCATTTTATACCTCGCGCTGCCTCGGCAAGGCCAGCAGCACCATCAAGGACCAGTCGCACCCCGGCCACTCCCTCTCCTCCCCTCTCCCATCTGGCAAAAGGTACAGAAGTGTGAAAACGCACACCTCCAGATTCAGGGACAGTTTCTTCCCAGCTGTTATCAGGTAACCTGAACCATCCCACCACAACCAGAGAGCAGTGCTGAACTACTATCTAACTCATTGGTGACCCTCGGACTATCTTTCGATCGGACGATACTGGCTTTACCTTGCACCAAGAAGAACAAGCTGCCAACCTTCATGCATTTTTTAGCTTAAAGTGCTTAGATACAGAAATAATGTTCACGTATGGAATCATCATCTCTCCCCATCTCTCTTGCTAATGATACAACTTTCTCACCCTTGTGGTATGAATAACAAATGCTCACTTTCATTAAAAAAATAGTACATATACACATTATATTCTTAATGGCAGCAAAATGCTTCATTATGACGAAATTAATGATTTGCCAACTGTTGGAATGAGATTTTGAAAGTCCTTATCTCGAGTCTGATGTGATTATAGCCCAAATGATTCTGCAACAGCTGTGAATCATCACCTGCTTACTGACAATTCAATTAATGTTGGCCAAGGCTTTGACTTCAGTTGAGTTTATTGTCACGTGTACAGGAAAAAACTTTTGTTTGCATGCTAACAAGTCAGTGGGAAGACAATATGTGATTACAATCCAGCCGTCCACAATATACAGATACATGATAAAGGGAATAGTGTGAATAACATTCATTGCAAGATAAAGTCAGTAAAGTCCAATCAAAAATAGTTCAAGGGTCTCTAACTCTCAACCCCCGTTCTCCTGCCTTCATCCCTCATCCACGCCTTCATCACCTCCCGTCTGGACTACTGCAACAGCCTCCTCTATGGCTCACCCTCAAAAATCATCAGTAAACTTCAATACATCAAAACTCCGCTGCCCGTCTACTCACCCACTCCCCGATCCGTGACCATATCACCCCCGTCCTTTACAAACTCCACTGGCTCCCCATCCCCCAGAGAATCCAGTACAAAATCCTCCTCATGACCTACAAAGCCCTCCAGAACCTGGCCCATCCTACCTGACTGACCTCCTCCACAGGCACACTCCCACCTGCACCCTCCGCTCTGCTGCTGCTGCCAATCTCCTGTCCCCCCCCATCCGGACCAAACTCAGATCCTGGGGGGACAGGGCTTTCTCCATCGCTGCTCCCACCCTCTGGAACTCACTACCCCAAACCGTCAGAGACTCCTCCTCACTCACCACATTCAAAACATCACTGAAGTCTCACCTGTTCAGTACTGCCTTCAACCACTGAAGGTCACCTCACTTCTGTCTCCTTTCTCTGTTCGTTTACTTATTTATCTATTTATTCAATTCTCTATGTTCTAGAAATCCCTGTAAAGCGTCTTTGAGTGTTTGAAAAGCGCTATTTAAATGTAATGCATTATTATTATTATTATTATAACCCCCGATTCCCGCACTACTCAAGAATCAATCTATCTCTGCCTTAAAAATATCCACTGGCTTGCCTCCACAGCCTTCTGTGGCAATGAATTCCACAGATTCAACATCATCCGACTAGAGAAGGTAGACACAAAATGCTGGAGTAACTCAGCGGATCAGGCAGCATCTCGGGAGAGAAAGAATGGGTGATGTTTCGGGTCGAGGACCCTTCTTCATACACATCTGACTAGAGAAATTCCTCCCCATCTCCTTCCCAAAGGAACATCCTTTTGATCTGAGGCTGTGGCCTCTGGACCTAGACTCTCCCACAAGTGGAAACATCCTCTCCACATGCACTCTGTACCCAAGCCTTTCACCATTCGGTATGTTTCAATGATGTACCCCCCCCTCATTTTGCGTCTACCTTTCGATGCTGTTGATGTTGGAAAAATCTCGTTGTTTCAGTACAACAGTTGAGGCAAAACCCTCAACCACAGCAATTCACTCACCAAGACCCTTCTATCTACCTAATTCATAGCGTCCGCTGAAGGCTTCTTGGAAATTAAAGAAGAAAGTCCTGAAAAGATTCATTGTAGTTTTTTTGTTTAATTCGAGCGTCACTGATAACCATTTACAGCCCAAATCATCAAATAAAAACACAAGGCACGTGGAAGTTGAAATAATAAAAATGGAAGTGAGAGAAATTGAGTAAAAGAGAAAGACAACGTGAAGATTGTGTTCAGAGTGATTTAGGTTGTAATGAGAGTCATAAAACTCCAGCTGACATTAATGGTTGTTTGAGTATCACTATATACAAGCTGAAAATCTTCAAAAAACAGGCAGCTCTAGAACGTGATGGTTTTCTAACAGTCCATTAAATGATCTCAAACTGAAATAAATTATTTGCTGAGGCAATATCAGAGACAACACACCAGAATTAGCTAGAAGATGCATGCAACGCAGGAAGAAGTCTTTTCTTTCTCAAGTGCCAGCTGGTCTGAATTTACCAAATGGAGTAGCAGCAAATTACAGACACCTCCCGGGCGACTTAACCCACGGGCGACTAACGTAAGCGCACACGTACGTACGCAGTTTAGTACTCAGCCCACCAGTGCAATCGAGGCAAGTTTGGAATTTCCACAACGTTGTGCGATCACCTCATTGAAACCGTACAGAATAGTGAAAGGCCTGGATAGAGTGGATGTGGAGAGGATGTTTCCACTGGTGGGAGAGTCCAGGACCAGAGGTCACAGCCTCAGAATTAAAGGAGTTTCTTGACACAGAGGTGGCAAATCTGTGGAATTCATTGCCACAGAGGGCTGTGGAGACCAAGTCAATGGGTAATGTTTAAGGCAGAGATAGCTAGATTCTTGATTAGTACGGGTGTCGGGGGTTAATGGGAGACGGCAGAGAATGGGGGTTGAGAGGGAGAGATAGATTTTTTACATTTACTCAGTCAATTAACCTACATACCTGTACGTCTTTGGAGTGTGGGAGGAAACCGAAGATCTCGGAGAAAACCCACGCATGTCACGCGGAGAATGTACAAACTCCGTACAGATGGCGCCCGTAGTCAAGGATCGAACCTGAGTCTCTGGCGCTGCATTCACTGTAAGGCAGCAACTCTACCGCTGCGCCACCGTGCCATGCAATCAGCCATGATTGAACGGCGGAGTAGATGATGGGCCAAATGGCCTAATTCAGCTGCTATCACTAATGAACTTGTTGAATTATTACTTTTTCTCCAGTGAGAGAGGTTGCCTAAGGTTCTTTCTTGATTATCTATGATATTGGGTATTTTTCCAATATTAAGTGACTCTAGGCTCACTCTTCCCCCTCCCCCCTCCCTCCCCCCCCCCCCCCCCCCCCCCCCCCCCCACAGCTTTGATGATGGGGACTTGCTCTTGTTCCCTGCAGTGATAGAGTTTACAAGAGGAAGGCTTTTTCACACAGGGCTCACAGAGAGAGAGTTGCAAAGCAGGCAAGTGGCCACTTTGTTCAGAAGTCAGCAGCTAATGCAAGTGGCTTTCCACTGACTGCAAAACCAGCTCAATACATTTTGAAAGGGGAGTGGATAAATATTTGCAACGGGCAGAATTGGTTCTGGGGAAAGTGCAAGGGACTGAGACTAATTCAAACTGACACAAGTGTAATTGTTTGAATCTTCTCTTTATGAATTGCTTTATTTATCAACGTTCCAAGATACCAAATGAGTTTAGTTTAGAGATACCGTGCAGAAACAGACCTTTGGCCCACCGAATCTGCACTGAACAGCGACCCTCGCACATTTACACCACCCTACACATGCGAGGGACTCTCTTGCATTCAAGAGAGAGTTAGATAGAGCTCTTAAGGGTTAGCGGAGTCAGGGGGTATGGGAGAAGGCAGGAACGGGGTGCTGATTGGAGAATGATCAGCCATGATCCACATTGAATGGCGGTGCTGGCTCGAAGGGCAGAATGGCCTACTCCTGCACCTATTGTCTATTGTCTATAATTTACAATTTTACCAAGTCAAATCAACCTACAAACCTGCAACGTCTTTGGAGTGTGGGAGAAAACCGGAGCCACCAGGAGAAAACCCTCGCGGGTTCACGGGGGAGAACACACAGACAAGCACGTAGTAAGGATCGAACCCAGGTCTCTGGTGCTGTAAGGCAGCAACGCCACCGCTGCGCCACCGTGCCGCTCCATTTCCTTTGCACATCCCAAGTATGACTGACAATTCCCATCCTTTCTATTTTGGCTCTTTCTCGGAGGGACATGGAGCAAGGAAAGAGACCCTTCAGCCCACAGAGTCTGTGATGACCATCAGGCACCCTGTTCGAACAGCTCTGCTCACTTCTCCGCACATTCCCATCAACTACACACTTGGGACAATTTATTTATTCTAATTGCTAATTATCCGAGCAATGTGCACAGCTTCAGCACGAGGGATGAAACCGGAGCACCCAGAGGAAGCCAACACAAACACAGGACGAAAAAACTTTCAGAATTTCCAGGACTTCAGGAGAGAGGAAAGACCGGGACTGGTAGAGACGGCACTGGAAGAATTCTTAATTGAATTAAAGACAAGTGGGATTGACTGTAAGTGTACATCTTTTCAATTACGAATAGTTTATTTGATGATAATTAAACTGTGCCAATTCATGTGTCACTCCAGGAGTTGCTGCAGAAGGCTGTGCAGGCCAAGTCAATGGATATTTTAAAGGCAGAGATGGATAGATTCTTGATTCGTACCAGTGCCAGGGGCTATGGGGAGAAGGCAGGAGAATGGGGTTGAGAGGGAAAGATAGATCTGCCGCGACTGAATGGCGGAGTAGACTTGACGGGCAGAGTGGCCTAAATCTGCTCGGAGAATTTATAATCCATTCAAAGCCCGGGATGTTACGAGCTGGGTGTATTCAGTTTCTGAAGGGTCTGGTTGAATATTCCAATACAATACAATACAATACAATATACAATATATCAAGTCAAGTCAATTTTATTTGTATAGCACATTTAAAAAACAACCCACGTTGACCAAAGTGCTGTACATCTGATTGGGTACTAAGGAAAAAATGAAACATACAGTAGCACGCAAACCTAACAGCACATACAGAACAGTTCACAGCGCCTCCTCAATGAGCCTCAAACGCTAGGGAGTAGAAATAGGTTTTGAGCCTGGACTTAAAGGAGTCGATGGAGGGGGCAGTTCTGATGGGGAGAGGGATGCTGTTCCACAGTCTAGGAGCTGCAAACCGCAAAAGCGCAGTCACCCTGAGCTTAAGCCTAGACCGCGGGGATAGTGAGTAGCCCCAAGTCGGCCGACCTGAGGGACCTGGATTTAGAGAGGTGGGTTAGAAGATTTTTGATGTGGGGGGGGGGAATGTCCATTTAGGGCTTTATACGTGAATAGGAGGAGCTTGAAGTTGATTCTGTACCGTACAGGGAGCCAGTGGAGAGAGGCCAGAATCGGCGTGATGTGGTCCCTTTTACGGGTACCTGTCAGGAGTCCTCGCTGCGGCGTTTGGACCAGTTGCAGGCGGGGACAGGGAAGATTGGCTGATCCCAGTGTATAGGGAGTTGCAGTAGTCTAGGCGGGAGAAATGAAAGCGTGGAATGATTTTTTCAGTGTCGTCGAATTGGAGGAAAGGTTTGATTTTAGCTATGTACGAAGTTGGAAGAAGCTGGCTTTTACCACAGCGTTGACTTGCTTTGTCAAATTTTAATGCAGAGTCAAATATCACGCCGAGGTTTTTGACATGCGGTTTGACTAGGCAGGATAGGCTTCCAAGACTGCCTGTTATCGATTTGATGGAGTCGGGGGGGTCGAATAGGATGACCTCAGACTTGCTCTCATTTAATTGGAGGAAGTTCTGTGCCATCCAACATTTTATGTCCTCAAGGCAGTGTAAGAGGCTGTTTAAATTTGACTGGTTGTTGGGTTTCAGGGGGAGGTAAAGCTGAGTGTCATCGGCATAGCAGTGGAAAGAAATGCCGTGCCTTTGAATGATTTGGCCAAGGGGGAGCATGTATAGAGAGAAGAGAATGGGGCCTAGGATGGAGCCTTGTGGAACTCCGCAGGAGAGGCTAGCTGGAGCAGAGGAATAACTGCCTATGTTGATGGCGAAACTCCTATCTTTGAGGTACGAAGCGAACCAGCTCAGGGCAGTGCCATCAATGCCAACCGCGTACCGGAGACGATCAATAAGGATGGTGTGGTCCACTGTATCGAACGCTGCGCTGAGGTCGAGAAGGAGCAGGATTGCACAGTCGCCGGTGTCGATGGCGAGAAGCAGGTCGTTGTGTACCTTCAACAAGGCAGACTCTGTGCTGTGGTGGGCTCTGAAACCTGACTGGAAACTTTCCAGGATGGTGTTTTGGTGTAGGTAGGGCACTAATCTTTATTGTCATTGTACAGGGGTACAACGAGATTGGGAATGTGCCTCCCAGACGATGCAATCATTTAATTAGCTAGTGACTGTCTTTGCTCCCACATCCATTTTTTTTTTAATGCCACTGCTTTGATTACATTTGATATCTAAAGGCTTTCCGATCCGGGATGCAATCATGACTCGGGTTGATGGTTTTGTACCAGGTTTCTGGATGAAATCGTCACACCAGCACTAAAGGTGAGGAAATGCAAAGGAGTCGAGAGTCAAGAGCGCAAAGTTACTAGGCCGATTTCAAGAATAATTTTCAGAACAATTGCACAGAGACCCATAGAAAGTAGAAATCACTCGTCTAACTCTTACTCAGAGTGATGCACAGGAATTTTGAGATATAAACAGAAAAGTTTGTAAACACACAGCAGGCCAGACAGCATCTCTGGAAAGGTGCGGCATGGTGGCGCAGCAGTAGAGTTGCTGCCCTACAGCGCTTGCAGCACCAGAGACCCGGGCTCAATCCCGACTACGGGTGCAGTCTGTACGGAGTTTGTACGTTCTCCCCGTGACCGTGTGGGTTTATTACGAGATCGTCAGATTCCTCCCAAACTCAAGATATAAAAGTTTGTAGGATAATTGGCTTGGTATAAATGTAAATTGTCCCATGTGTGTGCAGGATAGTGGTAATGTGTGGGGATCGTTGCTCGGTGGGCCAAACTAAACTAAAGATGAACAATTAACACTTCAAGTCAAGAACCCTTCATCAGAATTGGGAGGGACCTGGTGAAGGGTTTTCAGCCTGAAAATATAAAGGGCTGCAGAAGCTCCAATCTTGAACAAAAGAAACTCGAAGATAGACACAAAATGCTGGAGCAAACTCAGCGGGACAGGCAGCATCTCTGGAGAGAAGGAATGGGTGAGGTTTCGGGTCGAGACCCTTCTTCCGACTGGCTCAGAAAGAAACTCGGCTGGTCAGGCAGCATCTCGGGAGGGAATGGACGGGCGGCCCTCTTTCAGATTGGAGGACCTGTCCATGTGCTTCCCAGATGCTGCCTGATCTGCTGAGTTCCCCCAGCACTTTGCATTTACTACAACCTGAGCATTAGTTTGGTTTTCTTTTCCACAGATGCTGTGGACGACAGAATTCTTTCCAAAATGTCCATGTTTGGGTTCGTTTAGAGATCCAGCATGAAAACAGGCCCATCAGCCCACCAAGCACCCGCACACGAGTACTATCCTACACACTGGGGCCAATTCACAGCAGCCAATTCACCCACAAACCTGCACATCTTTGGAGTGTGGCATGAAACTTGAGCACCTAGAGAAAAGCTACATGGTCTCAGGGAGAACATGCAAACTCCATACAGACAGCACCCGAGGTCAGGATTGAACCTGGGTCTCTGGCGCTGTGAGGCAGCAAGTCTACTGGTGCCCCACTGTGCTGCTTTGTATATCAAATTTCCATGACGTGCAGTTTTTTAATTAGTTTCTCACACATAGGAATATCCTTGTTTAGACTCGCAAAGTAAATATGCTTCTGACATGTTGGTGAACAATTTTGTTCATGCAACCTGCTATCCTAAACTAGAAAACCATGAAATTTAATACAATGTCATGTTGCTATAGAACAAAAAACAATATGAATGTCTTGGCTATTGCAAACCTATATCGCCTCAGACATTTACAATTGCAAGTGATTTTTGCTCACGTGAAAATTTAAAGAAGGAATGTATGAGTGACTTTGTGTGGTACACAAGACCTAAAAAGTGCTTACCATAAAGGTACATATGTAAACTCAATCTTTTTTATGGTAACAGCATATCAGTGTGTGCTGATGTTGTATTTCCAAAAGTTGCGTAGAAAAATAACTGCAGATGCTGGTACAAAATCGGAGGTATCACAAAATGCTGGAGTAACTCAGCGGGTCAGGCAGCATCTCAGGAGAGAAGGAATGGGTGACGTTTCGGGTCGAGACCCTTCTTCAGACTGATGTCAGGGGACCGCCCCCTCAAATGGAGGTGGTGCAGCGGTAGAGTTGCTGCCGTACAGCGCTAGAGACCCGGGTTCGATCCTGACTATGGGCGCTGTTTGTACGGACTTTGTACGTTCTCCCCGTGACCAGGTTTTCTCCAAGATCTTTGGTTTCCTCCCACACTCCAAAGACGTCCAGGTTCGTAGACCAACTGGCTTGGTATAAATGCAAATTGTCCCGTGTGTGTGTAGGATAGCGTTAATGTGCAGGGATCGCTGGCCGGTGTGGACTCGGTGGGCACAAGGGGCTGTGTCCCTTAAACTAAAATCAAAACGTTTTATAACGCCCAAGCATAATTTTTCTCTCAAATAAATCAGGCAAACAAAAGTGCTTGGAGTGAACATGGGCACAAAACGCTGGAGTTACTCTTGGGTATTTATCTTTGGTATCATCCAGCAACTGCAGTTCTTTGTTAGTACTTGGATTGAATGCTATTTTGTTTCTGTGCTAAAGCAGCTGGCTCTTGAGATCATGTTTGCTTTAGTGCATGTAGCAACTGGATGAGAAAATTGTTTTTTTGGTTTTTTTTAAATGGCAGTCTTCAATTTCCAATACTTAATTTTGCCAGGCAGTAGCTGTTTGGCACAGAAC